>NC_087063.1:58081916-58168957 GCF_963678635.1 Symsagittifera roscoffensis | reverse complement strand
CACCACTGCGAACATCTCGAAACGAAGTAGTGAGACCGCGAAATAAATCTTTTTTTTTTCACGATCCCTCGACTCAATTCGTGAAAAACTCACCGATAGTCATATATCACAAAAAATTAAAGTAGACATTTAAAGAATCCTAGCACGGTTCAGTATAGATTATTTTCCAACATAATTCAGCCCTGACTTTACAATCAAGAAAAAATTCAAAACCGCAAACAAACAATGAAATAAAATTGGAAGATGAAACAGATTATGAATGGGACCCTGACTGAAGTCATGTCTTTTGTCAACATCCCAAAAATATTTCAAGGGCAGCAATTGCAACCATTTCCATACAAAGAGATTATCTAAGCGTACCTCGACTCACAACTGACGTAACACCTTTAAATAATAAAGCATTATTCAACGAAGGAACAACCAAAAATTAATTCAGCATTTAACAATAAAGAAGAAACCCTTAACGTTACAAGAAACTTAACACAACAATAGTTAAATTTCAATAATGGTTTAAATTCAACATTTATCAATACACAGAAAACCCTTAAACGGTACCAGAAACTTAACAAAAAAAGATATCCAATTTGCATCACTCTTTGTAAACGAAGAAATACAAAAACAGTCTGAAGAACATATTCATACCCAATAATTTCCAAAACCAGTACCTAGATCAACTTTTTTGGTGATATACGAAAAACTTCGACAGACCGCACTAAAAGTTATCATTTTTTTTCAAGAAAATAAAAATCCAATTAACAAGCAATTCACAAGAAGACAACCACACTCATCTGAAGATGAAGATAACTTCGATAAAAATCAACAACAAAAAAAACAACGAAACAATCATTGGAAAAACATTAATCATCCAGATGTTTTTTTAACGAGATTTTTTCGAAACTTCTTTAAATTCTCAACAACCACGACAATTACAACAAAAGTTTTTCGTGAAGACAAAATCGGAAACAGCTTAGTAATAATATGCAACAACAAAACCATACAAACACTCATGGTTACCAACCCGAATCAATGAGAAACAAAATTCCACTATCTTACAATTTACAACAACATGAATTTACAAAAAATCAACTTACAAACTATACACAAAAATTAAACACAGCAGAGTCACTCAAAATGACAATGATTTCATAATTTATGGGTGGATCATCTATAACATCTAATTAACCACTAAGGGTTTTTACAGGAACAAATCGTGATTGTTTACTAGAAGACTAAATAACTGCTGTTACAGCCAAGCTAATTATAAATATGGGACCAGAATCAATAAATACACTTCTACATCATATTTGGATTCATAGACGTACAGCACTATTTCAAACTACACTCAATGGCGCAGCTCTAAAAACGTTTTAGTCTTTAGAAACCACAAAATACGCTCCACATACAAATGAAACTAATTCAAATATGAGCAAGATATGCCGGAAAAAAAATCAAAAAAATTACCATAAATACACCTCTACATCATAGTTGGATTCATAGACGTAGAGCACTATTTCAAACCACACTCAATAGCGCAGCTCTAAAAAATGTTTAACCTTCAGAAGGCACAAATTACGGTCCACATACAAATGAAACTAATATAAATATGAGCACTATATGCCAGAATAAAACAAATCAAAATTACTATTAACAGAAAAAATTGGAAAGCCACCTTTGTAGAAAGCCCGAAAACTTTCATTTCGAAATAGAAAATTCATATGATTCTGGCATAAACTGAAACGTTATTAACATTCCTACATGGACCGAAAAACAAAATCTACATCCAATATTTTCCTCAACAAAAACCTCGAGGAAAATAGCCACTTCACAAGGCACAAGTTTAACAAAATATTCAATTCAATTGTTTCTTATTCCAACTCGAACGATAGAACAAAACCAACTTTTATATAACCCTTCAAACTAATATTCCACAGAACAGACATTAAACACAATATAGTTGGAATCCCATTTATTTATAAATACGTCCCAACTATAATTATCTTAAACAGTAAATTGGAAATCAAAGACAAATAAAAAAAAACTAAAACATCCCTAACATTTTTTCAAAGATTAGATATGTAAACCATATTTTTAAAAAAAATTTCTCCTGCATATAATCAACAAAGAAAACATCTGAATCCACTAACAATACATGAATATAATTTTTCTATCAATCAAATACATCAACATAACACTGATCAAAATAAACAAAAACTATATATGTCTGGTCTTGAATTCAAACCAATCAATCATCCTATAGATTAATGATTTCATTTATTAAATACGCAAAAGATACAAAAACAGATATAATAGCAATACATGCAAACAGTAGTTCACCATACAAAATTACACTTCCTGTAAAAATCTTAGGATATTGCGAAACAAATGCAAGAGTTCACCCTACACAGAGAAGAGCAGTCAGAGTAAACAATATTTTGAACCTACTAGATGCCTTTGAATCAATAATTCTTTTTGAAGATTTGTCCGTTATTATGATTTTTAATGATTCAAAACGAAACTTGGATTATTTCACAAAAACCCTCTAAATTGAATCAACATTCCGAGTCTCAAAACACACAGATGAACAACAACAATTTGTGACAATGTTTATTTTAAACATTCTTTAATTAACCAACAAGAATTTGAACAATTTGCAATAAAATGTCCTACGGTTTAAATCACATCAAAATTTGACGTTAAAAAAATACTTTCACTACTACATCTTCCACTTAAAACCGACGTGGTTTTCAAAAAGTAACACGCAAGTAGAAAACTAATACCTATGCAAGACAAAATAAAGAAAACTTCTAGACATTCTCGAAAAGTAGAAAATCATATCACCAGTAAACAAAGAAGACAATACAAACGAAACCCAATTATAAACCAGTAACTGTTCTCGCTAAAGGAGAACCACTTAAAATTGTTTCAGAAGCACGATACAAAAAATCTCTAATTGACGAAACAAGTTGCAACTGGCCCATAGAACCATTACCAGTAAAATTAACAAAAAAAAACAGACACTATCATGGCACCGCTAATATGAATACTGCATGCAATCAAAAGCCATTAGATGAACAATCACGTCGACTCAAGCAATTCGTTATTGAAAATCCACAATAAGCATTCAAAAGATAGTTTTTTGGTTTATCCATGGGACCAGCAGCTTCTTCTGCATTTATGACTAAAATTTTTGGACCACTAACTTTCAGCAAAAACATCATTACAATTAGGACGATATCTTTGTACAATCCCAAACAAAACAAGAAATGTTTAGGTCTGTAGATAAATATCACCAAACTTTGTTAAGAGAAAAATGAAAGCAGCCCCAGATAAAAAATTTTTTTCCTCACCCGCGTAACATTTCTTGGACATATTATTGACATTTTAAGAATCCCGAATAGATCCAAATTTGAAAGCCAACCATCATCCAATAAAAATAAAGTCCAAGAAATGCTTGGAATGCTAAACTTCCTAAGTAATTGTTTTTAAAAAGGCAACTATATCTCAGACCGTTTTCCAACATTCTTCGACAACGAAATAATATCAAATGGTCTTTAGAACACCAGAAACGTTTCGATGAAACTAAAACTCTTCTCACAGAACAAACTTTAAAAAAAACTCCAGAATTAAACCAACTCTTCTATGCTTTGTGCGATGCTTCCAATTTTGGAATTTTTGCAGCCATTTTACAATCCCATCAAGGCATAAACAAAACTTACCTTATATCAGTAAAAATCAAAACTTTTTACACAGGCAGAACGCAAACTCTCCACACTTGTGAGAGAATGTACAACCGGAAAATATAGATTAACAGAATACGAACTCCTACTTCTTGGATCAAAGCGTCCAACAGTTTTGTTTACTTATCGCAAACCTATAATTTTTCTTTCACACAGAAAACTAATCCAAAACATAGAGTATACAGATTTCAACTTATTATTGAAATTTCCAAAAATACATATTTTTGGACAGCAGCCAAAAATCTTGCTTTACCAATTACACTCAGTCGAAATACACCACCTGAACTACCTGCATAAAAAACAACTGTAGAAATACCACAAAATTTAAAATTCTGTCTCGCAAAAGACGAAACATCGCCACTTTAGAATGTAAACACGCAGTAAAAATTAAATCAGATACTACATAAATAAATACCTTAAAACATATTCCACTATATCTAGATTGCCAAAACAATCAGTATGAAGTATATTTATTGGAAAAAGATTCCTTCAAACCTATACCATTTTCATCATGGATAAAAAATCATAACACAATTGAAAACATTGCAACAAAAGCCACAACGAAGTGAATCATATCCTTCAGTAGCAAAAGAAGACATAACGGATAATTCTTAGTTGTCAGGCCCTCCAGGCTTAAGTCAAAAATTACGATCAAAAAAATATTAGATTTACAAGATCCTTTGGATCGTATATGTCTATCCAAAAAATTATTGTTCTCCCTGACACAGAAACAAGGACAATTTCGTTATTACAGATATACCAAAACCTTGACCCTGTTATCAGACAACTTAACTCTTGCCATAAATACAAAACAAAATCCAAAGCCAATTTTACAATATAAGGAAATAAACCCTACTCCGATTTTTCCAAAAATTTAACAATACAACAATAGATGAAGACACTGACTTTTTAGATTATCATCACCAAGACACAAAAATACCCTGTCTACCACTGAGCTAAATTCTCGCATTTCACGTTTCACATACCTTACATGCAAAAGGACTTGTTGGTTCAGAAAAAAAATATATTCAAGTTTCAAAGATTTTGTTTTGCAAAACGCATCAATTCGGATGAAAGTACTTTGTAATGTTTGTAGTACATATCAAATAAACAAAACTTTCCCACACAAAAAGCAATTAGCAAAAAAAACTTCTAATGAAAAAGTTGAAATTTCAATCATAGAACCCTATTGATATCAAATGCCCTATATCCCCCTCCTCAGAAGGAAGTTCGTCCTATATAAGGGTAATAGTAGATGCATTTACACACTATGTAGCACTCAACCCTGTACTTTATTGCAACGCTTATAATGCTTACACAACACTATATGAACACTGGACAGCAAAATTTGGACTACCTAAAATCCTCGTCACAGACAATGGAACAAATTTCATAAACAGCGGAATTATTAGACTAAGTCACCTTTCTAATTTCAAATATAAATCTAGAACATCACATGAACAATGGACAAACGAACTAGTGAAAGGCATGAACCGCTCCTTCTTAGAATACCTTCGATGTATAATAAACGGAGACAATAAAAACACACCGAAAGGTCAACAGACGTGAAATTAATCTCATTAGCAAATAATTCTCAGATATACCAACGTTTGGACTATCACCATATGAAATGGTTTTTAAACAGAAACCATGAAAACCTATAATGTTCTCAGCAAGTTCTTCAAAAAATGCACAAAGTTACTGCCAACACAGAAGGATTCAATTTGTTATAACATACCACTTTAAAATCACGATGGAGATCATTTTCTTCATCCACGAATTTTATAGTTAGCCTCTGGAACCGATACAGAAACTTAATTTTTCATAAAGAAATCTCAAAAAAGCTACAATCTACTCGAAAAGGACTATATCAAAATATATAGAAACCTACAGATTCTAAAATTTAACATAATACTAAATAAACAATCTTCTACGATCGTATCCAAAAGAGTACGCCCCTCGTGAGCTAAAACAATTATATTCCTTCACAGTACTACGCTTTTTTGATAAAACAAAAGAAACTAATGGTCAAAAGAAAACCTAAAATTTCAATAGCTTACCACAATCACCTGATCCAACCCCTAACGAAAAATCAGAAAAACTTCGAAAACAAATGGTTCAAACAGTTAATCGTAAACTACGAGAAAAATTTCTAATACCCGAAATAGAATCACCTTAGAAAGAAACGTCAAGCAAGAAAAAGTTACAAAACTTTTCATCCACCTTCTAAAGTACTAAAGAAATTAGAATTCCAGCAATCCTTCGGTTAATTCAAGACATCAATAACAATTTTATTAGTACCCACTAAGGAAATCTCTACACAAAAAAATCGTTATCACTCTCAGAAATAATTAGTTCTAAATCAGCCAATCAAATCACTTGATACCATCTCACTTTTAATTTAAACACTATTACTTTTATTAGCGGACATATCTCCAACTTGAATTAGATCTATAACTCCAATTCAAAGACGTCCAGGTCAAAAATAAGCAATACCCTCCTGTTTGACAACCTAAATAAGTATCATATAAAGTTACAACCCTCTGATATCAACCAATACAAAAATCAACAAATTGTCTCAACTAACATCCCAAATTTAACGGGATATTCAATAAAAAAATATATATTCAACGGCCTAAAGACAAAATTCAACTCGATCACTTTAACGAACTTAACGCCACAATTAAGATAAATTGCAAAAAATGGCGAGCATCTTATCCATAATCAATCCGAAAATCCAAAGTAGATTTCCGAAAACTTGAAGACAAGTTAGGAAAAGCTGAAATCACAATAAAACCAGAGGAAGCAGAAAAATTAAAGGTAAAACACGTAAATAGTGTTCAAACATAAATTTCACATAACAAATAATGAAGAATCTGACTGTAAATTAACAAAAAAATTACTTTAAACCTAAACATCTATGAACAGAACTCGAAATTTAAAGGCAAACCATGATTCAAAAATTCAAAAATTATGTAACTAGTGTTGCAGATTTGGACAATGCATTGCTGATTGCAGACAAAAGCAACAAGATAATATAAATAAACCGCCAAAGTACAAAGAACTAAACAAATCATTTTATCAAAACATGAAAAAAGATCAGAGTTTACCGAACAAAAACAGTCAAACTTATGATAAATTGAATTGTAATAGCTTTAAGCTTATAAAAACCACTCCCAAGTAGCTATAGCAATAACAGATCACAATCCTCCTAATCTAATACTTTTTGCGGAAGATCACAAGATCGACAAAATTCACAAAACTATTCACAAAATCGATATAGCAGATCAAATATTCAATTAAAATAATCAGTACCCAAATAACTCCTCTAGCTCAAACTCCAACCGAAGTATTTACTAGGACTATAACCGAAATCGTAAATATTCAAATGCTCGGAATAGAAACTACTCCAATGACCGCTCAAAAACTCTTCAAACAACCGCAATCGAAATTATTCACCTAATCTTATAGAAATTACTCTAACAATAAGTCACAAAGCTATCCTAACAACAGACCGTACAATCATAACTAAAATAATAGCCCCGGAAGGTTGGAACCAGTTTAAAACAATTATTTTTTTATACATTTTAATTTTTTTTGTTTTTGATAAACTATCTCTATAAAATACTTTTTATATTATTGATAAACTATCTCTAAAAAAATATTTTTTGTATTTTTGAAAGGGGTATATCTGTATGAACTAACCAATCATGATTTATAGCTAAAAATTAGAACAATTTGTTTAGGTAGGACTGCTTTAGGTCTGATCATGTAAAAAAAGATTTACGGCATGTAACGGGAAAAAACGCAGATGTTTAAAATGTTGTCCACTATAGTTTTACGATAAAATTGCAAGCCGGCAGGGTGTTCTGATAAGGCAAAGAATCATAATAACTGCCTATTTTTAACTATTTACCTCGATTTCGTTTGTATTGTTTCGGGAGCAACCTAGCTCCCAATCCAGTCGGATGGTTCGAAAATTTTATGTTTCTTTGTTGTGTCTGAGGCATGTAGAAAAAAAATCGTTTGTTTCAGTTATCGCTTCTCGCTCTTTTGGCTAAGATCATGCATAATATCTGTTCTTGTCAGCTTATTATCTGGAATGCTGGGCGTTGCCTGGCACCAATTTTAAACTGAATTTTGCTTCTCGAGTTAACACCGAAGCTTGCTTCAGTCGACTCACGGGTTGTCCCGCTCTTACACTACTATCATAATTTGTCTACTTCAGGTCTGATCATGTTAATTTGGGCCTGATTATGTCTGGTCCAGGTATGATCATGTTAAGTGAAGTATGATCATTTCTGATTCAGGTCTGATCATGTAACTTCAGGCAAGATCATGTCTGGTCCAGGTATGATTTTGTAAGGTCAGGTATGATCATGTCTGCTTCAGGTCTCATCCTGTAATTTCGGACATGTACATGTCTGTTCCAGTTTACTTCAAGTCTGATCATATCTGACTCAAGATCTGATTTTTTCATAATTATCATGTCTGGTGCATGTCTGTTTCAGACATGTACAGGGAAAAAAGTGACATACCACAGGACTGATACAGATATGGATTTTGTATGTATTTTTCAAGTCCAGATTTGAATTTAACTACAAATTTCAGTACGGGCAAAAAATGTATATTGGAACCACTTCTAAGCTAGTGTTTATAACCAATTATATTATTGAGAAAATAATTCCTATTAATTTTTACTAACTAACCAATCATGTTCCATAACTAACACTGACAATTATTTGTAGTGCTGAAACTACTTGTAGTTTCAGCACCAGAACAATTTGAATAAATCATAGAAGACAGTTGTTCTCTTTTGGACAAGTTCCATAAATCTAACCCGCTAATACCAGTATACGCTAGATTTATTGAGACTAGGAGATATAAGAGTAAGATTACGATTGGTATTAGACTAAGAAGTTGCACGAATCTATCCGGCCGAAAAAAATCCGGCGTGACAAACAGACGGTGTACCTCATCTGAAATTACTCTATGAGAAAGTTAACTCTGGCTTAAACTCATTATTAGCGCACTTCAAAAAATCGCGCTTCAAAAAAAGCGCACTTCAGTCAATTTAGGAGAACCAATTCTTAGGTTTTGCTAGTTTTAACACAAAATGCTCCTCTCAACTCAATTTGAACTAGTTTTTGAGCCCCAATAAGTTATGGCGGCACTACTTGTTAGAATCAAATTAAAAATCGGAAACCAATTGAAAAAACAAATTAGAAATTTCCAATTGGAAGGTTCCAATTGATATTTTTTCGCGCTTTAATCAGAATTCTATGTTGGCCCAATTTTCCATATTACAGTCCGCATATTTGAAGAAAAAACTTCTCTAATGGGAGCAATGTGCTGATTGTTTTGATTGTTTTCGAGTATCTTAATAAGACTGCTAATAAAAATTATGTAAATTTTCTACAGTAAAAAAATCACCCGGACTCTAAAGTCTGAGAGACTCTAGCCTGGATGACATATACATTTTTTTAAAAATATTTTCATAATATTTTGTCCCCGTTTATCCCCGATTTTAATGTAAACTCAATTCGCAGCTACACACAAATTGAATGCCAAGATGAATTAGCAAACCTCAAACTTATGTGGATGGATTGATTTAAGAGCCGGATTGAAAGTGCGCATTCGCAACGGTCGATAAGCAACTGGATATTTGGCTTTCGTCAGGCGTATCCGAAACCTTTGGGGGCTCATCCTCTTCATCTGCATGGGACCTGTCGGGTCTGCACGCCACTATAGTAACCTCCCACGAGTCTGTCTAAAGGCTCGTTTTATGATTTACAATCATTGCAAATTATCCCGCACTACAAAAAACGCATTATAACAATAATAATAATAATTTGTTTCCAAATGATATCTAGTTACAAAGTTATTTATAAAAATTTATAATTACAAATTAGAATCGTTCGGGAGAACACCATTAAGCCAACAAGGCCCGTTTTCAGGTGTCTCATTGAGGCAGCTAATCTGTAATAATATCAATGAGGCAGCTAATTGATATTATTAATCCCATACACGAATCAAATTGTAGCATTTAAAATTGAATTTGATCAGCTTAAAATTCATAGTTTTGCCAATACCTAATTTACCAAAAACTATTCAAGACCAAATAAAGGGCAGTCGGAACATTCAGGGCTGTGCTATGATACGAGCAGTCTTGTTGGTGTTACTACTTAGGCTGGTTTTGTAATTCGAATAGTTTATATACCATCACTTTGCTATATGCAAAATATATCACTTTGTACTTAAGTGAGCGTGTGAGGGTGTTTCTGAAAACTTTTAGAATAAAGTTTTGAAAATTATATATTTTTTTAAATTTCAACTAGTCTATAAAATTTTTAGTCAGTCTTGTTTCATTTTTCAGTACGGGCATCAATATTTTCAATTGGTTGAAAAAAAGTTTGTCAAAGATTTTTGGTTGAAAATAGAAGCAAAAACAGCGAGCACAAATTTAATCTATCTGATACTGATTTGTACTATCAATTGAAAACGTTAACAAAACTGCTTGTATCAGGGCGACACCTTAGATGTTTCGACTGCCTTTTAAGGTCTATGGAGCAATAATAACATGAAAAAATTAAAAGTAAAAAAGAAAAAAAGTTGAGGTTTTTTGTAAAAACCATCCCCCAAACGCCAAATAAAGTACAAAGTGATAGATTTCGCTCATTGTAACAAATCAAATATGGCAAATAAGGTTCCTTCAACTAAGTTGGAACAATTTCTAAGACGCATTAAATCTTCATTTACGCGTTATTAGCGCGAAGTATATCGCGCGTTTTTTGTACCAAATAGGCCAAAATGGCAATCCTTAAACTCCTTTACTTTACAAAAAACGATCACAGGTAAAATATATTTTCAATTTTAAGCTCAAGACAACATCTTTTTGAATGAATTTTTAAATTACGGCAAAAATGGCTGGTTAAAAAGTCGAAACTTGTCTGAAGAAAAAAAAACACCCCGAGCACAAATATTCCCTTACTTTCGTTAAGAAAATCGGAACAACAACTAAATGCTTTCAATATTGCCGATTAAGTGCATCAAAGATCATTACTATCGTTTTCTCCTATCTACTATCATGCTTCTACTATAAGGGTTTAAAAGGTCGACAAAACTTGAGAACAAAAAATTGCGGCGCTCGCCACTGGTTCCGCCAGTGTACTGATAACTTGCGATTTTCCTATTTTCAAAGTAGAAAGATCAAGTGAGCACCTACAGACGCTGATTTAAGGGAGGGGGAGTTGGGTTGCAAGCTGACGCCTTTCTTCCTAAGGGATCCGACTCCATGGCCACCCAAAGGGTTCTTATTTTCAGGGGTGGATCTAGGTTTTTCTCGAGGAGGGATTTTAAAAAAAATCGTAAATTTTGTCGACCCTTTTTTTATTAGGTCAACCAATTTGATTTTTTGATCTCTACCAAATCACTATAAAGACCCAGGGGCGAAATTAGGGGGCGGTGGAAGGGTCGATGGGGGGTGGGGTGGACGGACGGACGCCTTTTGCTCTCAGGGATTCAACCCCTTGCCGACCCAAAGTGTCCCCCCTTTGATACTTTTTTAGAAATCCAATTTTGGCCGACTGATCCTAAAATTTTTCTACATAAATACGCAATTTTTTTGTCAAAGCTGTTCCAAAAGGTGCCCAAAAACGGCTTTTTTTACTGTTTTTTCAGAATTGCATTTTTTGGCGCGCGCTCCCCCTCAAAACAAGTATATTTTGGCGCCAAAGACACCTTTTAGAACAATTTTCGGGTAGAACAGCCAAAAATGGATAACTCAAAATAGTACAAAAGGGGACCCTTTGTGTCGGCAGGAGGTCGAACCCCTGAAGGAATCGTAGAAACACGGTTTGCTTGTCATGACCTTTCAAAAAGAGCTCAAAAAAACCATTTTGTTCGACGTGAAATGTTCGGCTTTTTTCAGGGGTTGATGTAAAATTTTCTCGCTAGTTTGCAAAACAATTTGAAGCCCCTAAATTTTTTGAAGCCCCTGAGCAACTAGATATGGAGAGCGAGAAAATTAGTTGCCATCACTTCTGTATAAGTTTTTTGAAGCCCCTGAGCAACTAGATATGGAGAGTGAGAAAATTAGTTACCATCACTTCCGTATAATTAATTTGAAGCCCCTGAGCAACTAGATATGTAGAGTGAGGAAATTAGTTACCATCACCTCCGTATAATTTTTTGAAGCCCCTGAGCAACTAGATATGGACAGTGAGAAAATTAGTTACCATCACTTCCGTATAATTTTTGAAGCCCCTGAGCAACTAGATATGGAGAGTGAGAAAGTTAGTTACCATCACTTCCGTATAAGTTTTTTGAAGCCCCTGAGCAACTAGATATGGAGAGTGAAAAAATTAGTTACCATCACTTCTGTATAATTTTTTGAAGCCCCTGAGCAACACGATATGGAGAGTGAGAAATTTAGAAATTTAGTTACCATCACTTCCGTATAATTTTTTGAAGCCCCTGAGCAACTAGATATAGAGAGTGAGAAAATTAGTTACCATCACTTCCGTATAATTAATTTGAAGCCCCTGAGCAACTAGATATGGAGAGTGAGGAAATTAGTTACCATCACTTCCGTATAATTTTTTGAAGCCCCTGAGCAACTAGATATGGACAGTGAGAAAATTAGTTACCATCACTTCCGTATAATTTTTGAAGCCCCTGAGCAACTAGATATGGAGAGTGAGAAAATTAGTTACCATCACTTCCGTATAATTAATTTGAAGCCCCTGAGCAACTAGATATGGAGAGTGAGAAAATTAGTTACCATCACTTCCGTATAATTAATTTGAAGCCCCTGAGCAACTAGATATGGAGAGTGAGGAAATTAGTTACCATCACTTCCGTATAATTTTTTGAAGCCCCTGAGCAACTAGATATGGACAGTGAGAAAATTAGTTACCATCACTTCCGTATAATTTTTGAAGCCCCTGAGCAACTAGATATGGAGAGTGAGAAATTTAGTTACCATCACTTCCGTATAAGTTTTTTGAAGCCCCTGAGCAACTAGATATGGAGAGTGAGAAAATTAGTTACCATCACTTCTGTATAATTTTTTGAAGCCCCTGAGCAACACGATATGGAGAGTGAGAAATTTAGTTACCATCACTTCCGTATAATTTTTTGAAGCCCCTGAGCAACTAGATATGGAGAGTGAGAAAATTAGTTCCATCACTTCCGTATAAGTTTTTTGAAGCCCCTGAGCAACTAGATATGGAGAGTGAGAAAATTAGTTACCATCACTTCTGTATATTTTTTTGAAGCCCCTGAGCAACTAGATATGGAGAGTGAGAAAATTAGTTACCATCACTTCTGTATAATTTTTTGAAGCCCCTGAGCAACTAGATATGGAGAGTGAGAAAATTAGTTACCATCACTTCCGTATAATTTTTGAAGCCCCTGAGAAACTAGATATGGACAGTGAGAAAATTAGTTACCATCACTTCCGTATAATTAATTTGAAGCCCCTGAGCAACTAGATATGGAGAGTGAGAAAGTTAGTTACCATCACTTCCGTATATGTTTTTTGAAGCCCCTGAGCAACTAGATATGGAGAGTGAGAAAATTAGTTACCATCACTTCTGTATAATTTTTTGAAGCCCCTGAGCAACACGATATGGAGAGTGAGAAATTTAGAAATTTAGTTACCATCACTTCCGTATAACTTTTTGAAGCCCCTGAGCAACTAGATATGGAGAGTGAGAAAATTAGTTACCATCACTTCCGTATAATTAATTTGAAGCCCCTGAGCAACTAGATATGGAGAGTGAGGAAATTAGTTACCATCACTTCCGTATAATTTTTTGAAGCCCCTGAGCAACTAGATATGGACAGTAAGAAAATTAGTTACCATCACTTCCGTATAATTTTTGAAGCCCCTGAGCAACTAGATATGGAGAGTGAGAAAATTAGTTACCATCACTTCCGTATAATTAATTTGAAGCCCTTGAGCAACTAGATATGGAGAGTGAGAAAATTAGTTACCATCACTTCCGTATAATTAATTTGAAGCCCCTGAGCAACTAGATATGGAGAGTGAGGAAATTAGTTACCATCACTTCCGTATAATTTTTTGAAGCGCCTGAGCAACTAGATATGGACAGTGAGAAAATTAGTTACCATCACTTCCGTATAATTTTTGAAGCCCCTGAGCAACTAGATATGGAGAGTGAGAAAGTTAGTTACCATCACTTCCGTATAAGTTTTTTGAAGCCCCTGAGCAACTAGATATGGAGAGTGAGAAAATTAGTTACCATCACTTCTGTATAATTTTTTGAAGCCCCTGAGCAACACGATATGGAGAGTGAGAAATTTAGTTACCATCACTTCCGTATAATTTTTTGAAGCCCCTGAGCAACTAGATATGGAGAGTGAGAAAGTTAGTTCCATCACTTCCGTATAAATTTTTTGAAGCCCCTGAGCAACTAGATATGGAGAGTGAGAAAATTAGTTACCATCACTTCTGTATAATTTTTTGAAGCCCCTGAGCAACTAGATATGGAGAGTGAGAAAATTAGTTACCATCACTTCTGTATAATTTTTTGAAGCCCCTGAGCAACTAGATATGGAGAGTGAGAAAATTAGTTACCATCACTTCCGTATAATTTTTTGAAGCCCCTGAGCAACTAGATATGGAGAGTGAGAAAATTAGTTACCATCACTGCCGTATAACTGGCTGGAGAACCACAACGGAGCACAGAGCACACATGACAAAAGCCACGTAGCCGCAGATGACAGCCAAGCGTACTTCTTCGTCCTATATTGCATTCGGCTCAGTGGACGCGTGATGCTCAAATAGCGATCCACTGACATGACGCTTAGAAGAAACACACTCGAAAATTGGTTCATGGAGTCGATAGTGATTAAAAACCGACAGGCTAGTTCACCGAATGGCCAGTTTTGAAAGACATATTCTAAACTGATAAAGGGTAGAAGAGAAAGAAATAAAACATCGGCGACAGCTTGGTTGAGGAAAAAAATATTGGCGATTTTCAACAGTTGCTTTTTCTGAAGCAGGCTATAAATTATTGCTAAGTTTAAAACTATACCAATCAATGGGACTAAAAAAAGTGCTGGTGCAAAAAAAAGCGATGACATTTTTATAATTTTTTTGTTATAAAACGAATTTCATTGATCTGTTGTTTGAGAATTAAAAAAAGATCGTTTGATTTGAGAATATTTCATTTCAAAATGGAATATACCGGATTTTCAGCAGAAATTTAATGTTTTTAGACTGACCATTGGCAGAGCTAATTTAATTTTGCTTTGGGAAAAATGCTTTCATGGAATAAATAGCTTTTATGGAAATTCCTCGTCGCTTTGCTCCAATTGGCTGAATAATTAAGCCAGCAGCTCCATTGAATATAATTTGCGTCATTTTTCCTTCTATCTACCAATCTGAAAACTGGAGTATCTCCCAGCAACTCGGCGTCACATGAAAATAATTGGACGAATAAAAAAACGGAACCATTTAACGGATTAAAAAGTACCTCTCAAACGGGTGCTATTTATGTATGATAAGGGTCCCGGATTTTTGCACAATTTTGCCTTTTTTTGATTCGCCCTCTCTCGAAACAAAAGAAATCGTGCAAATTCATCAAAGCAAAATGAAAAATCAGTCTCATTCTTTTCAAAATAAGAATTCAGTTGTTTAATTAGCAAATCATTAAACTGAAGAAAACATAGTTAATCAATCTTAGTTAATCAATCAATTTTATCAGTCGTTCTATTCCACGTTTCTATGAAATCATTTGGTTTCTGAGGGATGCTGTATTGCAAACAATATAGAATTGACACTGACAAACTTGCTCTCCTGCAAACAATAAAGAGTTCACACTGACAAACTTGATGAATCGATGGATTTTACACAATTACTATACTGTCGATTTTAAAACGAATCGTTTTAAGGAAGCCCATTTAGATCGAGTTTCGCAGTATACTAAAACCCATCAAAATCTCAACAAAATTGATATAACATAACTTTTGCTTTTTCTTCGAAATTTGAATGAGTTTTTATGCTGAAAAAATTTCTATCAGAACTACAGAGAGCTTGAGTTACTCGAAAAAAGTTTTTCTGCCCTAAACTATAATTCTTAGAAGAACCCAGCTTAGTAAAATTCATAACTTTTCACGATGCCATTTTTTTCATTGAAAGGTCACAAAAATCGATGTAATAGAAAAACTCCGAAAGATGTGAGAACAATGACTCTTTATCAATTTTTTATAACAAATCAATCATGGAACCAGGGGCGGATCTAGGATTTTCTCGAGGGAGGGTAGAGTTTTCAAAAAAAAAATTCAAAAATTTTGTCGACCTTTTTTTAAGGTTGACCAAATTGATTTTTCGAGCTCTCCCAAAGCACTGTTTTGTCCCTTTTTGGCCCACACGCAAAACTTTGAAAAAAAAAACAAGCAAAAAAAGCGTTTGAAGGCTTTTTTTTTGTAAAATTCTGACCAAAAATCGCGTTTTTTTTTTGGCGCGCGCTCCTCCCTCAAAACTAGTGTATATTGGCGCCGACGGCGCCTTTAAAAAAACTTTAGGGTCCGTCGCCAAAAATGGATATCTCAAAATTTACAAGGGGTACCTTTTGGGTCGGCATGGAGTCGAATTCCAAAGGAAGTGTCCGCAAGCGCCCCCCCCCCCTGAGTCCGCCCCTGCATGGAACATACTGAGCCAAAATTATAAATTGGAGATAGAGTGAAAATTTCGAAACACTCCATTCCGAAAAAGATACGACCCACAGTTTACAATTAAGTATTTGAATAATCATCAGTAGAAACAGTTGAATCATCAGTAAAAAAAAACAGCAACATATATTATCAATTAGCTGGAAAAATTTTATTAAAAAGAGTTGAAAAAATTACTGATTAAAGGTAAATCCTTGTATACATCTGAAATCACAAAGCTTGAAGTTTGTGTGGATTTTTGGAATACTTATTACAGTATCAATTCCATCATAGTTTTTAGTTTGTTAGTTTGACTCTCGTGAATATCTTGGACTAATTTCATCTACTTTAATAACCCAAAAATAAGCAACGTTTCAAAATTTCATTGAAAAAAAAATTTTTGAATTGGGTTAACTGACAATATCGTATAACAAAATAAAGCAAAACAAGCTTTGGAAAAATCAGATTTTTTGAAAAAATGCTTGCAATGCTATAAAAAAGAAATTTGAGACCAGTATTCAGAATCTGATCCTTTGATAGAATAATTCAATGAATCAAGACCTTGGCAACAAGTTCGGCATTTTTCTCTCCAATTCTTTATAGAATTGTTGAGTTAAAATCAAACAGAAAGTCGAATAAATTTTCTTAACCAGCAAAATTTAGATCATTCACAGAATCGTTTTGTAGAAATGCACCAGGTGAGTGTTGAAGTTCACTCAATTTAAATTGTTCTTTGAAAATTATCTCGTATCTATTTTTGAAAATTCCTTTGCCCTCTCGAGAAACACGAGGGAGCGTTCTTTACAGAGTTTGAACGAATTTTTTCCCTGGTTGAAAACACTCTTGATTGTAAATGTTCATTATTAATATCTTCAGTATACCAAGTTCCCTCTAATTTCATTTTTTTTATTTCAACATTTAACAAAATTATCTTTTGATATATTTTGCCCCGAAAACGCCGCCGCTTTTGGAGGGTAATTTCAATATAATGCCTTTTCACCAGAAAAAAATAGCTCAAGTTAGAGATTTAGTTTACTGCTGAAAAGTTAAGCTACTCTGCCAAAATCGCCGGCGAACTTTTTTATGTACCAGAAAAGTTAATTCCACTTTCACCAACAAATTTCAAGTAGGTTAAAAGTTCATTTGCCCGAAGCAAAATGAACAATAAAAAAACTTTTCATATAATTAACCAGGATCAACAATTAGGACCCCAAAAATTGGAATTAGAAATACTTTTGTATCGTGTCCCTTGTTGTTAAGCTAAGCTTAGCAAGATCCTAAGTAGGGGGCCTTCTGCTTTTTGGGCGGAAAAATTCTTTCGTTTACAAAATCCTAGGATGAGGGTCCTCCAAAAATTAAGGACCCCTGTTCTAGGATTTTGCTTTACCTGAGCCCCCCCCCCCCTCTTAGGACGGACCCCCCCCCCTTAGGAAGGAATCCCCCCCCCCCCCCTTAGGATCCGGGACACGATACAATACTACTAATAATGCCGATCAATCATCTCTTTTAGCTTTGAGTGGGTTGTATGTGGGGCCAAAATACAATCGTAAGAAGCTCTTTTTGTTATGAAACATTTGATTACAAAATTTGTAGGAACTTTTCCCTAGCATACAATTTTCTTAATTTTCTAGAAAAAAATATTCATTAGAATAAGGTTGCTCATGAGGCCAGCACAACCAAAAACATGCTTTTACTTTTTTTATAATATCCAAAAGGATGTCACACAGGTCTAACTGTTCTTACAATCACAATTTTCAAAAAAGTTTTCTTAGTGCAAAACGGCAACAAAAAATTTGTGCTCGGTGTGTTTCTTTTTTTTCAAATAAACTCCAATTTTTTCGCAAAGATATTTGGCCTCCGATTGTTTCTGCGAAATTGTGAGGTGTTGAAAAACTCCATCTTGGGCAATTGAGGATACTAAAGGCGCAATGTGTTTCGTGCTGTCAGCGACTTAATCCCAATGCGACCTAATCCCGACATAAACTGCGACCTAATCGCGATCAGAAAGCCCTTCCTAATTGGATTCAGGTTAGCTATTTGGTTTTGTAATCTGAATACATCATCTAGTACTCTATACAGCTTCCGGTTTGACATTTTAAAGAACCAGGGTTATAAATATATATTCCATGGGTAAATTACACAAAATGTGACATAGCCACTTAATCGAACGCTCAAAAAACAGGAGAAGATTTCAAAGATGTTCACAGATCACTTGTCAAATTAACCGTAAAATATATTTTTTATTTTCAAATATCCAATATCGGTTTTATCTTTAAACCTATTTTTATACAGTTTTTCCCACTTATTTGAATTTGATAGCGTGTGAACAAAAAGTTTTTGAAATTTTAACCAAAAAATAGTGTGATTATAATTTAAGAAATCTTGTAATTTGGACACAAATATTTAACTCAGGAACATTCAAATTCACTAATTGCTGATTTACAGTTCCAGGAAAACATCTCTTTTTTCGATATGTATATCACTTCTGGTAACTGAATGTTCAGGTAAATAATGTCGAGTCTTTTCGGTTATGAATTATTTTGGTTGTAAGAAAAAATGGAAGAGAAGACTTTCTATCTTAAAATTTGGAGCGTTAATATTGACAAACGCAAAAACTTTTTGTGTAGGTAAAAATATGTTCTGTATATTCTTTTTTCCGCAACTTGGTTTGTCAAACCCGTGGTAACAGAATCAGCAAAAAATTTGCGAAGCAGTCATTTTTACGCTTTTCAAAATTTTTTTCAAAAAACCATTCCATTTGTCCATTTTGATAACAAAAAAACTAATTAATGCAGAGAATTAATGCAAATTATTTAATTTGATGCCATTTCAATTTCCTGCCATGGTCTTCATCTTTTTTTGATGATTTTGTTTTTGTGTTATTTGGTTTTGAGTACAAATGTTTATAATACATTTGTTTACGTATAATCAAACCTGTGGAAATACTTTCTCTAAACTGCGGGAAAAATGGAAAAACGAGGAGAGCTTTTGACAAGAGAAATATTTCCTCGGCTCAGGAGAAAACAGAACTGTTACCGTTTTGTGAAAATTGCATTTGCACTCAAAATCAAACAACACAAAAAATACAATCATCAAAATGAAGATGAGGACCACACGCTCACTCAAAATCTAAGCTCAGAAGGCTTAAGAAACGATGACAAATAATTCTTTTTAAAACAAAAATTATTATTCAATTGATGCATGAATTACAAAATTATGATGAAAAGTTGAGCATTAACAACATTGAGGATTTTTTTTTTGTTCTTGGCCTATTGCATTTTCTTTTTTCTTCTGAATGATTATAGCTTCACTTTAATACCAAAAAGTTTTGCCTGAAAAAAATTGCATGACAAAGTTTTTTCACGAAAAACAATTAAAGTTTTTTTTTAATTTTTTTAATCTTAAAAGCGAGTTCAATTACCATTCTTTGATCTATAACTTTATCAATTGTCTTTGTAGTATCATTATCTTTCTCGAGAAAAAACATCAGTTTTTTAAATCCTAGTCATAAAGTTGTCATATTTGAGAGATTTTTATGACCAGCACTTTTTCACTGTGCCAGTATATGGATTTGCGCGCATAGCTTTTTCGGTGCATGGAGTTCAACCTGTGACAAGATGAGATGCATTACTTTATAACACAAGAAGCAAAAATTCAAGTTTCGCTTCGAAAACCTGACACTTTTATTCAACAACCAATTTTCACGTTGACATGTCATCAGGGATGTTCAAAAATTGATTGCAACACGAAAATTCAATTATTTCAAAACAATCACTTAAATTCAGGGGCGGATTTAGGGGGGGGGGGGCGGGGGGGGGACGCCTCCTCCCCCTCAGGGATTCGACCCCCTGCCGACCCAAAGGGTCCCCCCTTTGATACTTTTTCAGAAATCCACTTTTGGTTGACCGACCCTAAAATTTTTCTAAAGGCGCCTTCGGCGCCAATATATACTAACTTTGAGGGGGAGCGCGCGCCAAAAAAAACGCAATTTTTTTGTCAAAATTTTTCAAAAAGTGCCCAAAAACGGCTTTTTTGACTGTTTTTTCAAAAATTTGCCTGCGGCGCAGAAAATTTTGCCAAAATAGGGGCAAAACAGTGCTTTGGGAGAGCTCGAAAAATCAATTTGGTCGACCTAAAAAAAAATCATAGATCCGCCCCTGCTTAAATTGATGTTGCAAAAGAAACAATCAACTAATTGCAATTAATTGCCAAGTCACAAAATCAGGTCAGCAGAGCTCAGAAACCATCCTTTTGTCCTAAAACTTGTTGTTCATCCCGCTTTTGGGCACTTTTTGAAAAATGCTGACGAAAAAATCGCATTTTTTCGGCGCGCGCTCCCTTTCAAATTTAGTATATTTTGGCGGCAAAAAAAAGGCGCCTCTAGAAAAGTTTCAGAGTTGGTCGGCCGAAAAGGAAAATCATAAAAACTACCAAAGGGGGACCCTTTTGTTGATAAGGGGGGGGGGGGTTTCAATCCCTAAATCCGCCCCTGATAAAAACACCAATTAATTGTTAATATCATGTAATCATTAACGAAGACGTTCAACAATCAATTAATTTATGACGTGCACGTCATAAACTCTTTCAAAATATTCATAGGAAAACTAACTCCATAGTTCCTATTAAAATCATTTTCTTAATCAATCTTAGGACTAAACGCATGGGAAAAAACTTGGTAACCTTTTTTCTACACGTGTAAGACATAAATTTGGCCATACGTTGCGGTCACAAAATATACGCTGGTTTTCGATCTTTCTTCAGAATACATATCTGAGTTTTGTTTTTAATCTGCTAGATATCAGAGACAGACGCTTTTATGCAAACTTTTATAACTTTTTATCTTTGTTCAGGCTGATCAAACTTAATGCACCGCCCACTCTTTCCTCTTTAAAGAGATTAATTTCCGACAAAGTGCTATTTTTGGAAAATTTTAAAAGTATATCTGATAGCAAAGTTCAATAGTTCAGACCGTGTTATGCAAATTTGAGAGTATTTTTTCAAGCTTATCAAATTTAATTTTTTACCTATAATTTTTTCTTTAAAGATGTAAAATTCTAAACGAATGCAGAGAAGTGTCCTTTTTGGAAATTTTCAAAATCCTGTTGATAAAATTTTTTAAATTCAATTCAACGCTTGCTTCAATTTCATATCTGAGTGCAAACTTCATTAGTTCAGACGGTGTTATGCAAATTTTTAGAGCCTCAAATTTTTATTCAAGCTATCGAATTTAATGTACTATTCAAAATCGTCTCTTTGAGGATGTGAAACTCTGAACGCATGCAACAAAAGTGTCTTTTTGGAAACTTTCAAAAATCTGTTGATAAAAAATTATGATTCAACCCAACGCTTCCCGCACCCAGTTTCAAGAGATCATAATCGATTATATTATGATTTTAGTAGCTGTCTTACTGAAAATCTCTTGAAATCCGTTTTAAAGTAAAACTATATTCATTTATAATCAATTATAATCGATTAATTTCGAAGATAAATTTCAAGCGATTATAATCGGTTTTTTGAACTTTTAGAATTTCGAATAACAAAACGAAAAAAGCATGAAATGTGCTAGAAGTTATCGTATAATAGTATGAGTCATACCAATTAAATATGGCCGCCCCCATAACCCCTTTAGATTATATTGTCTGTCGGGGAGGATGTTAACCTTGTCCTACAAAAATCTGGTGAGCCAAAAATTACCACCCAAAGTGTTGGGCAATTGTGTCATTTAGTGTTAGTAGAGTTTTTTCGCCAGCTACTGACGAAGGATCCCGAGGATCGACTGGGTTCGGGGAAGTCGGGGGACCATAAGTTTTATTGACCCTCTAGAGCAGACCCCTTAGAGTTGACGACCAAGTCCAGCCAAAAGCTCCACTAGAAATAATTATTTTGAAATAATTGGTCGGAACTGACAGCAGTTATGGTATATGGTTTTCGCAAACAAAGAAGACAATGTAAAATTACTTGATTTGAGTTCTAGTCTACTGGGAGAGTTGAATTGTGTACCTTAGAAAGTTTTTAAAAATTCTTTTTTGTTTGAGAAAACCATTTACCATTTTTACTGCACGTGCCGACCAAAATGTTTTCAATTGTGTACCAAATCGTAGAGCGAGACGCAAATAATCTATTTTGATATGAATAAAAAAGGAACCAAAATTTTTAGAAGATACCCTAATTTCAAAATTCGCGGAATACAATTATTTTTTTTTTTGCTTAAGCTCCCTAATTATTTCTAATAAAGGCCCCCTAATAAAAGCACCCAATTATATAATATGACCCCCCACCCACCATCCTCCTAAATAATGGCAATGTTTTGATTAAAATCCTTCAACTCGCTTTAAATATGTTTATATTGAATATTCTATCATTATTTTCTTTGTTTATTAATTTTTCTAATTAATTTTTTCAGCAAATTTTTTTTGAAAAAAAAGTCAGGAATTATAACGCCCTATAATCGATTATAAGAGGTTTTCTGTTGGAACTATTTTCAAAATTAATGGATTATAAGAGATTCTCTTGGAAAATATCACGGTTATAATCGATTATAATAGATTATAATTTCTTGGAGAATATTATAATTATAATCGATTATGAGAGGTTTTCTGTTGAAACTATAATCAATTATAATTGATTATAATAGGTTATAATCTCTTGGAAAATATCACAACTACAATCGATTATAAATCCTTTAAGGACCTAATTTTAGTAATTATAATCGTGAGAATGTCATAATAACAGTCCGTTATAATCGATTACTTACGCCTAATCTTGGATGCGGGTTGCTTCAATTTCATATCTGAGTGCAAAATTCATTAGTTAATTCTTAAAGTAAACAAGACTGCTGGTATCAGCGCGAAGCCCTAATCGTTCCGACTGGCTTTTAAGGTCTATTGAGCAGTAATAACTTGAAACAAAATAAATGTAATACAAAATAATGAAGTTTTTTAAATTTATTTTTTTTTGTGAAAAATATCCCCCCACACGCCATTTTAAGTACACAGTTTACGCGAAATATATCGGGCGTTAATCGTCCCAAAGTGTCCAAAATGGTAATCTTTACACCCCCATAACTTTGCGAAAAATAATCACAGGTGAAATATCTTTTCAAATTTAAGCTCAAGACAACACAAGAACACCTTTCGACTGATGTAAAAAAAATTCCGCCAAAATGGCTTGTCAAAAAGTCGAAATTTGTCGCAAGAAAAAACCCACCCCAAGCACAAATAATCCGTTACTTTTGTTACTAAAGTCGCAACAAAAATATTTCAAAACTGTACTAATGAAGTTGAGAAATAATTTTTTTAAGCTTAACGATTTAACCTAGTTGTATTACAAAAAGAATTTGATGAATTAATAATGACAAAAGGACGGTAACTAACTCACTTTAAAACCCCTTTGAATACATTGTAAATTTTCACTAGATATGTTTTTTATGATAAAAGTTAGAACAAGACTGCTTGTATCCAGGCTCAATCTTGACATTTTCCGACTGCCCATTAACTTGTCCCGGGTCTTTTTTTGCAAAGAAAAAGTAAAGTTAAGCTAAAGATTGAAAAAAATTCTTGCTTTTCCACCAACCCCACACTAATAATATCAAGCTTTAAGATTTATAGTTTGAATCTTTGGTATTTTAGTTTCTTCAACAATTAGTTTGCCTCCGTGCAAATATCTTACAAAAACTTTTTAACAAAATCTTATAGTTTGTAAAATCTTGTCACAGGAAAAATATGTTTTCAACCGGGACCTTAGAAAATCAATATTTTCAAAATTCCTCAACCTATTTGTTAAAAAATTTTATATCGTTCGTTAAAATTGTTCTGATTGAAACAAACTGCTCGCACCTATATTTGGAATCGTTATCTCGCCACAACTCAAAGAGGCATGATTTCTGAACCAAATCAATTCTCTGCATTTGCTTAAATATACGCGTAAAAGAAAAATTGTGCGCAAAAGCTATCCCCAACTGAAAAATTGAAAATTCCTGGGTTTGGATATTTCTTGCGAAAAAAAATGAAATTACCTGGAAATTTTCCAAAGAAAGTTTTTGATGAAAAATTCCGATATGAGAAATCAAACATAAACTCAAAACTGACCTGAAAAGTAATACTGAATGTTTATGTTCAAAAATTGGGTGAAAAAAAAACAATTGATATAAACACAATTGATATAAACACAATTGATATAGACAATAATAATTTTAGCTTAGATTCGCAACCAAGTATCGCAATTTTTTCGTCTTAAGAAATGTCAGAATTTTAAAATTGAGCAAAAAATGAAAATTTTTGCTTCGTAACTTCGTGATTACTTTTAAACCAGTACTTACAATTTTTTTTTATTTTCCTTTTCCTAGAATTTGCTTTTAAATAAAAAAATAAATTCAGCAGTACGCTATTTGCGCCCCGTGATAGCAATGAACTTTTTTGAGGTTATGAAAGTTGACTCAACAACAACCTCTTTACTTTCTAATTTCTTTGAGTACTTTCGTGACTTGGTCGGAGGGAAACTGATACCTTAAAGAAGTTTTGTATTTTAGAAACTAGCCGAGCCCAAACTTATTATCAAACACCGACATAGCAGATTATGCGCTGCCTTGTGCACATGAGTTGTGCTCATTTTCGGCGCCGATTCCGGCCGAAAAACTGCTTTTTCGGAAAACAAAAAAAAGTTCCGGCAAATGTCAATTTTTCGTTAAATTATGTATCAAAGTTGTACTTTTAAACAAGAATTTGTTAATGTTCTCTTATAAAACGTGGGCACGGCCCAAAATAAAGGCATGTAAAACGGAAAACAATCTCTATACATCCACAGATGTGCACGGAACAAAACAATACGTCTGCACATCAGGCAGATTTTCAATTTTTTCACCCCTTCATTTACTAGACAATCGTTTTCTGCACAGAATGTTTTGCAGTTTTTCCATTGCTATTGTTGGCAATGTTTTCTTTCGGCTCATTCAGCTAGCTTTGCTGTCAAGTCGTCGTTGTCTTTACATGCACGAGCGACGTAGTAGTATGCAGATTCCGAGTTTTTTTATTGATTAAACAATGACAAACAATGAGTTTACAAGGTCGAGCTCTTCATTGTTCCTTCTTTCTGCATAACTTAAGTCGCCCATTCGCCCAACTACTTTTCTCTTCTTTCATTGTTCCCAAATAAAATATGAGGTCAGACCAGTGCGTCAAAATGAAATGGACAGATCGTAGCCATGAGCCCCATCTTTTCTGTTTTGGCATCTCAGCAATTGGGTGATCGTGTCCCCCAAATGGATCACACATCTTGTTGTTCCGACTATCGAAGAAAACGGAATACTTATGCTCGATGTGGTTTTTTCTTAAGTCAATTTTCATCGAACGAAATAAGAGCTTTCAAACAAAATTTCCTATACCCCATAGAACATATTGACTTCCTGAGTTTTAAAAAAAAAAGATATTTTACCTGACATTTTTTGGAAAATTCTTGGGGTTTAAAAATTGTTAAATTGGCCATGATCTGGACTGAATTATGGGCGCTTCGAAGAACTTTATTCAAATGGCTGATAGCGTAACGCGAATTATTTATGCGTGGCGAATTATCCCGCTCAACAAAATCGTTCCCAATTGAATTCAGGCTAGCTAATTGGTCGTATTAATTTCGTACGACTCAAAATTTTACACTTTTACAGGTTTTCAATATTTTTTCCCAAAAACAATTCGATATGAATTAGGGGACATTGGAACATTCAGGGCTTTACCGTGGTATAAGAGCAGTCTTGTTTCTCTTCATGCTGATTTTGAACAATTTAGTTATTGTTCCGACTTTCGTATTGAAAGTAACGGAATATTTGTGCGCAGGGTGTTTTTTTTCTTCAGACTTTTTAACAAGCCATTTTTGACAAAAATGTTTTATATCATTCGTAAGATATTGTTCTCCTGAGCTTAAATTTGAAAAAAATATTTCACCTCTGATCGTTTTTTGTAAAATTATGGGGGTTTAAAGGTTGCCGAACTGGCTATGTTTTGGGCTGAGTTATGCGCGCTTTGAAGATTTTATTAATAATGCTGAGAGCGTGAGGCAATTTATTTATGCGTGGCAATATACCCCACACAACAAAATTGTTCAAAATTGATTGAGGCTAGCAAATCGGTCGCTTTAATTTCTTACGACTCAAAATTTCACATTTTGATGTTGTCCAAAATATAATAGTTTTCATGATTTTCTTTTCCCAAAAATTATTCGATACGATATGAACTAAAAGGACATTCCGAACGCTTAAGGCTTTGCCCCGATATACGAGCAGGCTTGATGTTCCGACTTTCGAAGAAAACGGAATATTTATGCTCGCTGTGGTTTTTTTATATTCAGTCACTTTTCGCCGATTTCAAACTTCCTGAGTTCAAATTTAAAAAGATTTTTTTACCTCCCTTTATTTTGTTTGAAATTCTGGTGGTTCAAAAATTGCCAAAATGGCCATGTTCTGGATTTATGCGCGCTTTGTAGAGTTTTTTGCAACCGCTGACAGCGTAACGCGAATTATTTATGCGTGGCGAATTATCCCGCATAAAAAATTGTTCCAAAATGAATTGAGGCTAGCTAATCGGTCTTTGATTATTGATTGATTGTTAATTGCAAACGGTCTTATAATAGCGGGTTAGTTTTTTTATAGGGGTTTACATATTTTTTGAACAAAAAACCACCTGCCAATCATTAACATATGCCAAAATATGGTATCATTAAAAGTCCATTTTTCAATTATTTGTAATTTGAAATTCCAAATAACGAAGTAGTAGATCGTTGATGATCGTTTTTGGACTATTTAATAATATGTATTCCTTTCTTCAAGTAAACCATTTAAAGTCAGTTCTTCATTTTTTGCTGCTGGGAAAATAATGACTCAATTTTTTGCTTGAACTTTGCGGAGTCGATATTTGAATAGCTCAAAAATTGTGAACAACAATAAGAAAAAAACCCTAAAAACCCTTGAAATGTCAGTATATGTCTCTTGAGTTAGAAAACCTTTTGCAATTATGGTTCCGACTTTCGATACGAAAGTAACGGAATATTTGTGCTTGGGGTGGGTTTTTTTTTTCTTCAGACAAATTTCGACTTTTTAACTAGAATTTTTGACGGAATTTTTTTATATCATTCGAAAGGTATTGTTGTCCTGAGCTCATATTTGAAAAGATATTTTACCTGTGAACATTTTTTGTAAAGTTAAGGGGGTTTAAAGACTGTCCAATTTTGACCAATTTGGGACAATTAACGCGCGATATATTTCGCGCTATTAACGCGTTAGGGGAGAGTTAATCCGTCTTATAAATCGTTCCAAATTGGTTAAAAGAAGCTTGCTTGTCATAATTGATTTGTTACAAGGAGCGAAATCTATCCCTTTGTACTTTATATGGCGTGTGGGGGGACGATTTTCATACAAAAATTTAAATTTTAGAAAAAAAAATTTTCATTTTGTTTTATTTCATTAAAGTTTTTAATGTTATTACTGCTCCATAAACCTTACAGGGCAGTCGGAACATTCAAGGCTTCGCTCTGATACGAGCAGTCTTGTTTTAGTTTATATTTGAACTTTGAAGTAAATACGAAAGTTGCTAAATCAACATAAACTAAAATTTGATACATGATGATAACAAAATTAGCTTTACAGTATGGGGTGGCGTGATTTATTTTCTCCGTCAAGTTTCTCAGTTGGAATTACATAGTACTTTTCGCCCCTGTAGTCTGCTTCTTCACACTAAGTATATAAATTGTCAGAGCACGCCATAATTTTTTTGGTTTTTCTCTTTTCATGTTTTATGCATGAGTTGCATAACCTGCAGAGAGGGTGGATACAGAAGGAAATAATCTCCTTGTAGCTTTTTCTAAAAAATGGTGGACGAGATAGGTAACACAGCTCTAAAGAGAAATAAGCTGAAGCCACCATGTCCAGGGCAAACGAGTCCTCAATGCGGGTCCCAGTTGCGGAAGAAATAAGCTGAAGTACTATGGTTAGTTTTAAAACACTTGAAAGATTTTGAGCAATAAGAACAGAAAACTAAAAAATTTTCTGTTGCCGAGTTCAGAATTTTCAAAACAAGCATGTTTTCGAACAGCAGTACTCATAACCTACACCACAATAGGAATCATTTAGAAAATTTTTGAACCAAAATCAACACATACGAACCATTTATCAGCCAAAATCAACCCAGAACTGAACTAAATAGTAGTTTTCGGCTCAGCCGAAATGGCGAAAAACACCGGAAATACCTTACGAGGCCAAACTGTGCACTGGGTAGGCGCACAATTTTGTGTCTGTATAATCCTGGATTCCAGAGACAAGTCTTTAAACATGTTAAAATTTTGTCGGAACAATCAAAGAAAAGTAAAGAACAAAAGAAGAACAAAGGAAGAGTCCTTTTTGCGTAATCCGCTTACAATGAACAAAATGCACAGTTTGACCTCGTAATTAACACCAAATTGTGCCAAAAAACTGGTTTTTATCAAAACTTAAAAACTAGCTGTAGTGTTTGTTTTAAAGCCAACAGACTAATTTAAAACAAACATTACAGCTAGTTTTTAAGTTTTGATAAAAACCCTTTTTGCGGCACAATTTGGTTTATTTCCGGTAGTTTTCGACCTTTCGGCTGAATTACCATTCCTGCTTACGAGTCGAACAAAACCTTGCTTAAATGAAATCTTTACTTTACCAAATTGTACTTATTTAGATCATCACCGCTGAAATTTATTCGCAACTACCCGCCCGGGTTGCCTATCATAGAAAATAATGCGCAACGATAAAACGAAAATGACCAATCATGCGTAGCACATAGATTTGTTGTGAAAACCCTCAAAACACTTTTTGGCGGATTAAATTAGTCATAAAACGATTTCTCATCCTTAAACAATTTGTTGATAGGATATGCAAATCATACGCCGCAACATAAATGGTGCTATGATGGAAGACGTTTTTCACGCCCCGCAGTTTGACAAAAAATGCCTGCCATACAATTTCTCATTGTGCTCATAATGTTTTTTATAGACAAAAAAATAGTATGAAAATAGCATAATAAGCCTTTTTGTCAAGCTATGAATTTTTATAACAAGCGTTTTTGGAACATTTCGGAATCAAACAAGAATATTTTTGCCATGATTTTATCACAAAAACTTTATAAAAAAAAGCAAAAGCAAATTTTTGTACCATGGAAATGTATGAAAAAGCATTTTTTCTACACTATGAAATTGTGTGATAATTTTTTTTTCAAAAATGAAGACACATGGAACAAAGGAGAATGTAATTTTCGTTTTTATTTGAAACCTCAAGAAATAAAACCTCAAAAAAAATAGTTTTGAAATGTTGTGTTTCATCCAAAACACACTAACCAAGGATTTTTTGTAACAATACAACCCAGAATTTAACTGGCAATTACCACGCAGTTAAACTGCATTTGGTGGTGATATTAGCCATGTAAGTTAATATTATCAATTCCTCACAGAATTGTACACCAAAAACAAAACCCTTGTATATGGTTAAAAAAAACTTATTTTAAATTTTGGTAGTTGGGAAACGATGCCTCTATTTTTTTAACAAATTTATGTTTATCTTAGAGCATATAAAAACAAAAAAAAGTTTGCGTGGGATTTTTGTTATTTTTGGTTAAAAAACTCAACTTGGACTACGATATAGACAAAAAAAGTCAAATTTTACAAGTCAAAAAGTCAAATTTTGCTTTAGTCAAAAAGCAAAATGTTCATTCGTAAAATTATATTTAAGCATAGACGCAAATTTGCGACCAAAAAGGGACAAAAAAAATACCTCAAATTTGTTTTTTTTTCATAAAAATTGCATATCAAACAGTTTTCATTTAGGAAAATGTATGATGGGCGTTTTATTTGTTCACACAACGTTTTCTTTACTACCAAAGTTGCTCTCAATTAAGCAAAACTGCCAAATATTTGATTTTTCAGAGTTTTAAACCAAATTAAGATAACTTTTGATTTAAAAAAAACTAGCGTGTCTTACGTTTCTGTCTATGAAAGTACTATGTATAACATTTATTCCATAGAAACCATATATAAAATTATATGACAGGCATTTTTTCTAGCAAGGACGCCAACTCGGGTACAAATTATGCAAATAATAATACATCATGAAAATGTTTGAGAAAAACGACGAAAATTTAAGAGTCATTAAAATAAGGAGGCAATTTTTTCAAAAAATTTTTTCCAAAAATGTTTGAACTTTTTAATGTTGCAAAAAACTGAACTAACAACGTATCTTTAAAAAAAATTCCTAAACTTACCCTTTCTCAACGGGAGAGCACCTCGATGGGGTTCCATGGAATTTTATTGTTTTCGGTAAGCAACCTTTTTGGAATACTTGTTGCTCAATGCAACACTCTGATGAGGCTTTTTCTTAAGAAAAATTAAAAATCAAACGAACAATTAAATCCTGAGTTTTTTGCTGTTTTAAAGCATTGAATCAGCAGGGAATCAGTAAGTTTTTCCAGTGTTTTTGAATTGCTAACTCTTTCACTATTTGAGTGTTATTCTCAGCAATAATTCAGCACTAAAACAGATGATCTGAATGATCTGAGTCTGATTCATCAATGCCAATTAGTCGGCACTAATTCAGCGCTAATTTTTGCTGTGAGTACAACCATGGTAGCACTCAATTGAAACTATTGTTGCTTGGTATTTTATTTTGCAGCCATTTTTTGATAGTTCCTTAAGCAGTCTTCAGCAACTGAGAAATTTTTGTACCTGTGCTCTATATTTTTGTGTTATATATATATATATATATATGTTTAATAAACTCAATTTTGACAAAAAAAACGGTTGCGCCGTAGTCAAATGTTTGAAAACGCTGTAAAAACCCAATTATGACAGAAAAAAAAACAGTTGCGCCGTAGGCAGATATTTGAAAACAGGTCAATAATGCTGTTTTTGGGCACCCTTGGAAAATTTTGAGCAAAATGCGGTTTTTCGGAAGGCGGCTCCCCTCAAAACTAGTTTATATTGGCGCCGAAGGCACTCTTAGAAAATTTGTACTTTCAGCATTGAATCAGTAATTTTCAGTTTTTACAGTGTTTTTGAAATGATAGTTTGAGTGTTATTCTCAGCAGTGAATCAGCACTAAATCAGACATGATCAGCTTGAAAATGTCACTGATCTGAACCTGATTCACGAATGCCAATTAGTTAATACTGATCAGCGCTAATTTTCGCTGTGAGTACAACCCTGGCAGCACTCACTTTAAATGAATGATGCTTGGAAACTCTTTTTGCCGTTAATTGATACGTCCTTAAGCAGTTTTCAGCGATTGAGAACTTTTTGTACCTGATTCATGAAGCTTGATGTTGCATGCTTCCCACTTAAGTAAAGGTAAAAGAAGCATATTTATGTTACTGGCGAGGATGTTGAACTAATTTGTTTTTTTTTTCATTTTTGCGCAAAAAATTTGGCTACGAGCAGGAAACTGAGCACTGTTGCTTTTTCATACGATCGGTCACTTGGATTTAAGATCAGTCACTAACATATACAAATTTCTGCAAAATACTTGTCTTCTACGTTTGATGAGTTAGACAAACAAATTGTTTCCGTCTCAAACCGCCCTAAATAGGCTTAACCAGGGGTGGATTTAGGGGGGGTGGACGGTTCCCTCCCTAAGGGATTCGACTACCTACCGACCCAAAGCGTCCCCCTTCGCACTATTTTGAGAGATCCATTTTTGGTAACGGACCCTGAAATTGTTCTACAGGCGCCTTCGGAGCAATTTTAAACTAATTTTCAGGGGGGAGTGCGCGCCTTTTTTTGGCCGGTTTTTTAAAAATTTGCCTGCAACGCAGAATTTGTGGCTAAAACAGGGTCTTTGTAGTCCTTTGGGAGAGGTAGGAAAATCCATATGGTCGACCTAAAAAAGGTTGACAAATTTTTGAAAGTTTTCTGAAAATCCGCCCCCTCGAGAAAATCCTAGATCCACCCCTGGGCTTGACTGATAAAAAATTAACGAAATTAATGAATAATTATTTCATCTAAGATCTTTTGAATACGTATATGCTAATCTATTTTTTTTTTCGTTACTTGCGTTTTTTTTGTTCAGACCAACTGGTTTGTTCATAACAAACGAACGTTTTTGCACATTTTTTCTCTGAACTTTGAATGCAAGAAGCCCCGCACTGGAGTTCCACAGATAATAATCAGTATCTATTAAATTTCAAAATGAATCGATTATAATCCTTTAAAAATGGATTATAATCCTAGTATTTTTATATCAATATAATTCATTTAAATTGATTATAGTCCATTAGAAATAGATTGTAACTATAAAATTTTTTCAATCAATATATTCCATTATGATCGATTATGATCAATTATAATGTAGTTTTTGAGAATAATTTATGAATTTTGCAAAAATTTTTCAAAGTTATCTCATTTCCTGTTTCGTGCAGTTGCTAAGTATTACGTTTCATAAACTTTTACATTTCACATAAGATTTTATGTATTTAAGTTTTCTCCCCTCCCCTCCCCCAACCCAGTTTACCCCTCCTCAGTTCCCCCCTATCTTAGTTTAACCCCCCCCCCCCCTTTAGTGAACATGGGCGGGGTATAAAAAGAGGGGATGTGAGTGGGGGGAGGTTAATTGTAACTTGGGTGGGGTTAGGAGTAAATTTTAGTAAACATGGGGGTGGGCGTAGGGATAAAAGTAGGGGCTTTGTTTAAATGCGGGTGTGAGGGGGGGGGGGTTTCAAATGCGGATTGGGGGCAAAGTAAGGAAGGGGGATTAATTTGAGTGGGTTTAGATTGAGAGTTGGCCGTGAGTAACGCAGAAACGTTGCAAGAAAACGCAGAATAATTTTTGCAAAAAATTGTAAAGATTATAATCCGTTATTATCCTTTATAATGGATTTTAACGGATTGTGTTTCTACGAAAATAATCGATTACAATGACAATCGATTTAGTGGTCTAAATTTGCAACAATGGATTCTAATGACAACATTTAGACAACAATTTTCCATTATTGTCGATTATTATCCATGGAACTCCGGGGCAGCATGAATCCTAAAAATCCCAATCACCTAAAGCAAGCACCTAAAAATCCCAATCAGAGCTGTGATACCGATCTAATCTCCATGCACGAATAATTTTTAAAAGCATGAGTACTGGCTGCAGTTTTAGGAGCAGAGAGTATACTAATCACCGTTACTTTTGCCAGAACTGAAATGCGAAAAAAAAAAACACTTAGAATAGATTCTTGAGTCGAGCAGTTGATTCGCTACCAGGCGCATATTATCGCATTCTTAGCAGCTGGAAGTTTCTTTATAATGGCGGCCAATCTTTAGTAAGTGCTAGAGGAGGTGGGGGATAGGGTACTTAAACACCTGTTCAGTCTAGGGAACTTTGATCTTTTTGGTTAAACCCTCGCGGTGTGATGCAAAATGAAAGTAAAACTTTTTATTCCAAACTGGGTGAACATATATAATAAACGCAAATTATCACGATAGGCGAAGCGAAAATGAAACCAAAATGAATCACAAGGTACATGCGACAAGGCTCAGTGAAATTTCTAAATGAAAACTTTCTAGTTTTACGCAGCCCGGGTTGACCTCCATACACCGAAAATGCTTAATAAGACAATTCCATACATCAAGTGTGCGGAAAAATGCTTGTCATACAATTTTCATACAATTTCTAATTGATTCTAATAAAACAGTCTGGTGAAAAAAACCGAGGTTTTCATTTTTTGAAAAAAATGCTTATCATACAATTCCCATATATGGAAATTGTATGACTGGCATTTTTTTGATGTCGACACAAAAAAATTTTGAAACTGGCCCAAAATTTTTTTTGTTTTTTTTTCAACCGAAAATAGAATTTCGTACGCAAACAAACATTTTTCGAAAAAAAATTTTTTGCATGCAAAATTTAATTTTTTGTGTGCATAACGTAGTCCTGGTTACGATAATATTGGCTTTTATTTTCTTTTGACTTAATTTTTTTTCTTCAAAAACGCTGAAAATTCATATTTCCTTTGTATGGGGTGTTTATATATGCCTTGATCAATGTCTGATAATTTGAAAATTCAAAAATTTAAAATATTCACCCTTAAAAAATGCAAACACAACCGAAAAACTTTCAGAAATAAATTTAGAAAGAAAAAATCAAACTTTTTGGTTTATGGAAAAACACCTATCAAACAATTTCCATTTATGGAAAAATGTTTATCATAGAGATTTCATACAATATTCTGTACGTATGGCATTGTATGGAATTGTATGAAAAGAAGTTTCTCATATATGGAAATTAGAGGATAAGAAATTTCGGTCATCCCGGGAGAATAGCCAATTATAAATCTTTTGACCCATAAATAATCCAAGAATGGCTCAGAATTGTCTACGCCTGATCTAAGCAACAGCCATACGTTTCAAATTACTGCTGAATAGTTAGCTCAGCGATGTCAGTCCGATATGATGAGAACATCCCGGGTAGACGTGCCCACTTTTTGTTTTGACTTTCAGAGTCGAGCAGATGTCGGTGCTCGATCGAAAAAGAACAGTCAAGACAGGGGTTTGGGTGAGTACATATTCGAAATATACGTCAAATACGGTTGAAACATACCTACCGACCACGGTCGAAACATACCTGGAGCACGGTCGAAACATACCTGGAGCGCGGTCAAAATATACCTGGAGCACGGTCAAAACGTACTTCGAGCACAGTCGAAACATACCTCGAGCACGGTTGAAACATACCTCGAGCACGATCGAAACATGCCTCGAGCACGGTCGAAATATACCTCGAGCACGGTCGAAACATACCTCGAGCACGCTTGAAACATACCTCGATCACGGTTGAAATATACCTCGAGAACGGTCAAAACATACCTCGAGCAAGGTCAAAACGTACCTCGAGCACGGTCGAGACTTGATTTGAGCAGATCGAGAAATGATTTTTGTCGGATTTTTTGCTCGCAAAACTGTGAACACAAACATGGAGCAAAATTATCCAGTATTTATGTATTTTTAATGTAGAGTGAGCTAGACTAGCATATTTGCTGATCAAAAACAGGACCAACACGAGAAGGCCTTAACATGCTCCCAAAAACGTCGCCACAAAATTAGAAAGCTATTAAGCAATCAAATGAAACCTTCAGTCATGAGTAAAACAACAATCTTTAATTTATATTATAACAATTATTCAAATGAGAATTGTTATCGCTTACCTTGGAACTAAAACTTGAAATTATTTTTCTGATTTTTTCAAAAAGTTTTTGGTAGCATTTCTAAGAATTGACTGTTTCAAAGAAGTATCAAAAACACTCGGCAAATTTTCCAAAAACAGAAAAATTGCTAACCTTAAACGTTGCTTCATTAAACGTTTTCAATTTAGTAGTCTGTATTTTCTGTATTTCCGATGACAATTTGAAGCATCGTTATAGCTTAGCTGAGTTTTTGTTTTTAATAAGCCTCACTACAGGGAAAACTGAACAGGCTTGACTTTTCGCGCTATTATTGTCAAGGATACAAAAAAAATAACGTCAGTTTTAGTCAAATATTCGGTGATTCTACATTTATTTGTTAATCGAAGTACTCTGATGAAAGTAACTTCATCAGACGACTTCAGAAAAGTTGATGTATTACGTTTGATTCATAGGCCAGATCAAAGTAAAAAATGAATGAACGGTGTTAGTAAACTGGTGTTCTATTTTACCATTGTTTGTAATCAGCTGCCAATGATAGGAATTTCCTGTGTGAGTCGCACAGAAAATTTTGCCTCCTGTAGATTTAGGGGCTAGCTTCTCCAGGCCCGTTCTCTCTCTTACTTAAAGAAACATCTCTCTTACTGAAAAATGGTCCCTGGGTACTAAATTCAACGGGGCGGCCGAGATTCAATACTATCTACAAATCGAGTGGTTAAATTGGTGGCAACTAATCTTTTCTGTACTTTGCTGCTTGCCCCTTTTTTGTCACTGGTCTATAGGATGTACTGTTTGCAGTCGTGAATGCTGAAATTTGCAATTAACATTAAGCTAAGATCAATATAAGTCTAAGAGCTGAAAATTCTGAGTGTCCAGAATATAATCTCATAGTTTATGAAAAGGAATGGGTCCGTAAGTTATCAAAACCATTGCTCACTTGCAATTTAACTTACAGTTATTCCAGATAAATGAATCACCCCTCTAGATAATCGTAACTATCCCATTACACTTAGTCTCTACAGATCACTTCCCTTCGAGTACTTTACCTCATCTATCTGACCTCGAGAATCAAATTGTATGATAGGTTTTGTATGCTTAAAATGAGGTCAATGATGATTCGTTATGATTGCTGAATGTTTATATTTTGTTGAATGTATCTTTATTTTGTGATCGATCGTCGTCTTGTGCTCGTGCAAGGACAAGTTTGACAAAAAAAGCAATTTAATTTGTGCTTCACATAAAATGGTTTGAAATTTGCAGCATTGGTGAGTCAGGGGTGAGTCAGATCTGACAAGAGCTGTTGCAGATCTGCACAAACCTGAGTGAGAACTGTCCAAACTTGTGCGAAAATCAGTTAGCATATCTGACGCAAATCTGCATCAGGTCTGTCCAGCTTTAAAACAGACACGCCGCAGGTCTTTTGAAGGACTGAAAATGTAAGGTTTAGCGCTGGTCAGGGTTGACTTTCATTTAAAAATTTGGTACAGATACTGCATATTTTCTCCATTACCCGTACCGAGAAAATTCTTTATTTCTGACCTGAAATACTTTGTATCTAATCTAATTTCTGGTCAGAAATTTTTTTTGAAATGTTTAAATAAAGCATGGATTTTCTTTAAATATTTTATTTCTTATCCTAATTCTGATCAGAAATTAGCTGAATCTAGGCCTTTTCTAGCAAGAAAAAAGTCTCCTGGTGGGGCTCGAACCCGCGCCCCTCTGATTGCTATATACCTGCTCTTTCCACGAGGCTACAGCCCTTGATCGGTTGTACAAGTTTTAGGAGAATAACAATGTTATATCAAGTGTAAGTTTGCATTGTATTCGCTACTGCTATTGTGTATACTCGAAGTATGTTTATCTCCTTGCGGTTGAGCAGTTAACTGATTTCTGGTTATTTTTTTCTAGAAACTGTTTGTTTCTAAACAAGAGAAGAAATAGATCACTTCTGCACGGAAAATACGAAAAAAACTAGACTATCTAGAAAAACAGCTTCCGTTTGGTACGGGTACCCGCTTAAATGCGTTTATTTTTAGAGCAGACGCGTTTCCTTATTACTCGCAAACGTCCTGTACTCATTTTTGCGGTCTATCAATAAAAACTTATATACTTTCTGCGCGTTTTGTTTTTTTTTCCTGACTATTAGGATTAAGGTTTTCCTTAAGCAGATCAAAATTTTTCAACTAAAACTTTCTTATGAAGTAATCTGCATGCTCTTTGGCTGATGTAGTCCTGTAAAAATGTCTAGCAGTAAGTATAAAACCATGTATTCATACTCGTCGGTAAGAAAAAAACTGCATTAACCAAGAAGAGCGCAAACCAATATGAGTTAAGTAAACTAACATATGAAATTGAAAATTTGGAACTTATTGTTTCGTACGGTTGCTTTTTATTTCGACTCTGGTTGGTAACATAGTAACTGTCTTCTTACTGACAAATACGCGGTTGTCTACTTACAGACCGCACTTCGATCTGTATATAGGTGTGGGCTTATTTTTGTCTATTGCTCTAATAAAACCTTTTTGATATACTTTTAAAATTAATCTGTAAGAACAAACATTCGATAACTTTCAGTAAAAACGAAAACAAAAGTTGACCTAACTTGGCGTTCTTATAGAAATAAAATAAGACTGCTCGTATCAGGGCGAAGCCTTGAATGTTCCGAATGCCTTTTAAGGTCTAAGGAGCAGTAGTAACATGAAAAAATTGAAAATGATAACAAAAAATGATTTTTTTTTAGAAAAAAAATAATGATTTTTGTAAAGAAAACCTCCCTCCACACGCCATATAAAGTATAAATTGATAAATTTCGCTTCTAGTTACAAATCAATTTTTGCAAGTTACCTACTTCAACCAATTTGGAACGATTTCCAAGATGATTTAAATCTAAGCTTATGTGTTCATAACGTGAAATATATCGCGCTTTAGTTGTCCCAAATTGACAAAAAATGACAATCTTTTAGCGCTTATAACTATAAAAAAAATAAAAACAGGTGAAATCTTTTTGACAATTTTTGTCTGAAGAAAAAAAAACCCGAGCACAAATATTCCGTTACTTTCTTAACAAAAATAACGAAATCTTTGTGCTCGGGGTCTTTTTTTCTTCAGACAAATTCCGACTTATGAACTAGCCATTTTTGGCGGAATTTTTTAATATCATTCCAATAGTATTGTTTTTCTCAGCTTAAATTTGACAAAATCAATTTACCTGTGATCATTTTTGTAAAATTATGGGGATTTAAATATTGCCATTTTGCCCAATTTGGGACAATTAATGGGCGATATATTTCGAGCTATTAACGCGCAAGCGGAGATTTAATTTGTCTTAGAAGTCTTTCCAAATTTGTTGAGGGAAGCTTATCTATCATAATTGATTTGATACTCGGAGCGAAATTTTCACTTTGTACTCTATATGGCATCTGGGGGTGATTTTCAGAAAAAATCTCAAATTTTGTTTTTAAAAAAAGTTTCAATTTGTTTTATCAAATTTACATTTTTTCATGTTTTTACTGTTTCGCCCTGATACAGGCATTAAAAGACAGTCAGAGAATTCAGGGCTTCACCCTGATACGAGCAGTCTTGTTGATTTTAGCTGGCTAACTGACCACAGTTCACAGAATTCAATCTTTTAATGCGAACTTATTATTCCGTCTGGCTGATTTTGAATCTAAAAACAAAATTTTCATTTGTTTTGACGAGCAAACATCGAAAAATTGTTAGCTGATTTCACTGATGTTTTTTGGATCATTTCCATTGAAAAACAATTACGACAACCTGACATCATATGATATTAAAGCACGGAAGGGCTGAAAAATAATTCAACATTTTTTCTTATACTGACAACATCAAAATCATTATATCTCTAAATTGGCCTTGAGTGGTGCCGACGCGATACGACAAACCTTATATTCCATTCCTGGGTGGCCCATTTTTGGTTTCAGAGTTTAAAACAAAGTAAAATGTTCAGAAGTTTTCAAATCAAGTGATTCAGTGTGAAGTACAAATTAGGTGTAGAAAATACGGAAGAAGTTGGTTATTAAAATTTCTAAGAACAAAGGGGAAGGCGAGCGTAAGTATTCATTAGAATGGGTTGAATTACGTAAGCTTTCCGTATCAAATTACTTGTGTATATCATTTATATCATTTATTTAGCTGCTATATGGTCTAATTGTTCCGACTTTCGATGAAAGAAAAATTTATGCTCGTTTTTTTTATTCAGTCAATTTTCGCCAATCGAAATCATAGTTTTTGACAAAAAACTTTTACACCCCATTGAAGAATAGGTTGAATTAATTTCACATGGAATTCAGGGTCAGTCGGAACGTTAAAAGTTTTGCCCTGATATACGAGCAGTCATGTTAATATGAATTATTGTTCCGACTTTCGAAAGTAACGGAACATTTGTGCTCGGGTGATTTTTTTTTCATCAGACGAATTTCCAATTTTTAACTGGCCATTTTTGACGGATGTTTTTTTCTACTGCCTTCAAAAAAAGATTATTGTCCTAGGCCTAACATTGAAAAGATATTTTACCTGCGTGTGATCATTTTTCGCGAAGTTATCGTGGTTCAATTATGGCCCATTTGGCCATTTGGGTCAATTTACGCGCGATATACTTCGCGCTCTTAACGCTTAAGCGGAGATTTAATCAGTCTAAGAAAGTGTTCCATATTGATTGAAGCAAGCTTATTTGCCCTAATTGATTTGTTACTAGGAGCGAAATCTATCACTTTGTACTTTATATGGCGTGTGTGTGTGTGTGTGTGTGTGTGGGGGGGGGGGGGGGGAGGGGGGGTGATTTTCACAAAAAATCTCAAATAAAAAAAATCATTTTGTTTTATATTACATATAATTTTTCATGTCAGTACTGCTCTATAGACCTTAAAAGGCAGTCGGAACATTCACTGGTTTGCCCTGATACGAGCAGTCTTGTTAAATTTTTTTTTTCGTAATATTTTCAAACTGTAGGTAACCCTAAGTTGGATTTCTAATCTTTCGATGTGAGAAAAGACATTCGGATGCCACAGATGGTGACGTACCTGTTTTTGAGTCGCGATTGTCGCGACTTAAGTCGCATAGATCAACCCGGGTTAAACCAGTAAAATCAAGCGTTCGAGAATTATTCCAGCTTTGTTTTTAAGTAATATTTAGTAGCGGTTGTTTTCCACGAAAGTTTTTTTTTGTCAAAAGTTGACACATGAATCTTGATCGATTTTGGGTGAAATGCGAATGATAGACCGCGACCCAAAATACAGGAATCTTTGCTGTTTTATTCAACTCTGTAATTAATGTCTCAATTTTTGACCTGTCCAGGGGATACTATGCTGCCTAATAGAGTCACAGAATTAAATGTCATTCAACATCGACTTGAAGCGTGGTCAAAATGGTGGGCTATCACCCAACAATTTCGATGAAATTGAATTCGAGAAAAGCATGAAGTTGTTCTCCAAATCAATTAGGTTCTAAATACCGATGGATGACTTGAATTTTGGAGCGCAACTCCAAATATGATAATGTGTTATAGCGCAAAATAATTAAGTGTTATGATTCAATTAAGTGTTCTTTTTTCCCCAAAAAAGAGCCAAAATAAAATGTCAACAAAGTGCTCAGTCTTTATTCGAAGTCTCTTGAAGTGGTTTAGTTTTTGGCGTGGGCTCTGGAGTGGAGACGAGAGAGTCGGATACATTGGCGTCTGGACCCTCAACATGCAGACTCTTCCTCCACTGGTCCTCTACTATCCGGCTGAGCCCCACTCTGTTCCTCTCTGTCACGCCCACTGGTTTCTCACACAAATGAGAGTGCAACTGAATTTCATCCCTAAAATACAATCCAAACCCTGACCTAAGTCATAGAACAATAGCTTGAGGGTATCGGTTCGTCTTTCGTTGAACTTGCAACTGAATTTCATCCCTAAAATACAATCCAAACCCTGACCTAAGTCATAGAACAATAGCTTGAGGGTATCGGTTCGTCTTTCGTTGAACTTGCAACTGAATTTCATCCCTAAAATACAATCCAAACCCTGACCTAAGTCATAGAACAATAGCTTGAGGGTATCGGTTCGTCTTACGTTGAACTTGCAACTGAATTTCATTCCTAAAATACAATCCAAACCCTGACCTAAGTCAGAGAAAAATAGCTTGAGGGTATCGGTTCGTCTTTCGTTGACATTTTAGTTCAACTGATTGACGTTTTTCCAACACTCTGTTTCGTAAAGCTGCTTTGTCCTTCACTGATTATCCCCATTTATAGGGTTTCCACAAAAGAAGAAATTTAATATTATACCAACAAGAATATGCCTAAAAATAGAGAAAGAAGAACACTTGACCTTTCATCTCTTCTCTATTGTTTTAGTTCAGATTTTACTAAATGTTAAGCCCAGAATTGTACAACAAAAACACAAAATAGGTATATAAAAGGAACTTTTTTGAGGAAATCAAATCTTTTTATCCGAATCGAGTCAGTAGATAACGTCACTGTGAAAAAATACCGTCTAGGGAGAGATTAGTTGAATTACGATGAAAATAGGTGTAAAGAATTAACTATAAAACAAGATCCCTGTGGGTGGTGATCGACGGGATTAGAGAGAAGTAAACGTCCAAGTCGTACCCTTGACACAATCCCTATTCATGCTTCAGACATGCTTCGACCAAATTTAAAACCCCATATTTGCTTCCCAAGTTAACAAAAAATATGAAAAACTCTAAATAAAATTGTGAAATGTCAAAAGTTCAGAATGGTATACCTTAGAGATAGTTTCTGATTTCGTTCCTTGCTGTCGGGCGGCAGCTTTGATTGCAAAGGCGTTATTGTCGAGGAGAGCTTGGCTGTTGTAAGAGTCCCCTTCCTCACCCTTTCTTCTTGCTTCGTTTCTTCTAATTGGTCATTTCCATTGCTATTTTCATCTTTCTGCTTGCTGACTTTAGCTATGCGCGTTTGCTGGTTGACGTATGTGCTTAGAATACGAGCAAATAGGTCGAACTCCGAAGATACCGATTTGCTTGATATTTTCGTCGATTTGATTGGTTTCGCTTTCTGGCTAGCTGAGCTTAGACTACTTGTTGCTGATGCTAGTTTATTCTGAAAACAAGATACAATTATATCAAAAAGGCGTGCAGATTAAAAAATGGCAAACTAAGGTGCCAAAATTTTACAAAATAAGCATAGCTCTGACAATTTCTTAGATTGGTTTGGAACAATGAATTTTGGAACAAAAATTGGAACAAAAATTTTGGAAAACGAATTAAAAAAAAATATTATTGTTCAATTTTTCAGAAATATCGTTCATTTTGCTTGAAAAAGTAATCGAGCAACAATTGAGACGCCCGAATTTAAAGAGTGACCTAAGCTATTACCTGTGTCTGTCCGAGCTTCCGAGCTTCGTTCACGCGCGGGTCTGGGTCCCTGTTGCTGGAGTCCAGCACAGCCGCCCAGCAGATGTTGCGGAGTCCGTCCTGGTTAGGAGTGGACTCCAGGCGATGGTAGATCCTCATCAGACTCTCCAGGGCAGTGAAACGAACCATCCAGCACCATTCACAGTTTTCTTTTTTTTTTAAAAAAAACTCAAGGTAATAAGCACAAAGCGAGTTTTTATTAAGTTGAACGATGATGTGGTAACGGTACTGCAAAACTATTTTAGAAAATTCCCCATCCAATATGATGTACTTTTACAGTGTTGATTTAAAATAACCGGACACAACGACAAACAATTGAATTTTCAAACGCTTTTTATTGCATAATCTGTCTGCTAAATACTAAGCAAATCCTTATAGTTTTTCATATAACGTCAATCAAATTTGGGAAAAACGCCTTGTAAAATTCAAGTTTAATGCGTTTTTGTCCGGACAATTTAAATCAGCACAATGTCATTTTTGTTAGAAAACAGCAAGGCTCTCTAAAGCAACCGCTGAAAACTAAGGGTCGAATGAGATAACTTCATGTTTTTTTCAGTCTCAAATAAAAATCGTCACAAATCTTCGGAAATCTTGAAGAATTTCAGTTAATTTTCGAGTTTTTTTTGAAAAACATTTTTTGAAAAAACGAGATGTGAAAGCTAGGAAAAAATCTTACTGTGATTAAAATAGAGCAAATCAATCAATCCCACATTTTTCGTCCCGATATCTCTGTACATGTACTTTTTTGTATTGAAAAGCACATCTGAGCAAAAAACACCGAGCAAAGCCGCTTTTCGGATCTCGGCACTAGATCCGTTTTCGACTATCTGCGCGAGTAGCTTCGTAAACGCAATAGCCAAATCCGAAGGCCACTTAATAAAATTCGGCCACGCCTTAACGGTAACTTCGATGCTTGAACGACTACTGCGTCCCGAGGCTATCATTTCATGTTGAAGTAGTTTTTTAGGAGTTGTATTCAATATTCGCGAGCTTCGGGCTTCGGAGGGACGTTCGTTGAAGAAGTTCGGTCGGCTTTTGGTGCCGTCAAGCGACAACAACTCGTCTCTAAATAAGAAAATTCAGCATCATATATCTAATCAGTATAGTTTTTAGTTTACATTCGATGCCTTATGCGCTCATCAAACTCTAGTTTTCACTAGTTTTTTCTTTGAAATTATGTAAGAGCTAAATATATGAAAACTGGCAAGCGAAGAAGTAAATGATGAAATGCTTATTCAATGTTTTATTCAGTCTATGATGAAACTTGAAACAAATCAAGTGAAACAAATCCAAATGAAACAAATCAATCCAGCCGCAAATTACCTGTCCACGGGGGAGTTCAGTTGTTCATGCGAGGGTCTGCAGAAAGGGGCGCTGTTCCACAGATGGCGATCGACTAGTGCCAAATTATCCCACGCAATGTCCTCTTCAGTTACCAGACTCTTACTCGGAGCTCGAGATTGTGCTAGAAAAATCAGGAGACACCAATGAAGATATTTTTTTTCTACGTGGTTCAATTTTCCAAGCGTTTGTTACCCAAGTTGTGAATGACAATATTTGAAGCCGCAATTAGATTTCGAAAAGCTGCAGAAAGTTTTTTCGTTAAGTATTTGTCAAATGTTATTTCAGTTTGGCTAACATTGGAACACTGTTTGGAAAAATTTTGGAGTAAAATATTGCATATAAATCTGCACAATACCAGAGTGCTGCATGGGATTAGCCTGCAGTGTTTTTGTCTTTGGGATTTGTTCCAAATCTTCGTCTTTTATAGGCAATTCAGACTCCTTGATCTGCTCCAGACTCGCCTGCATTCGAGTAGTCGACAACATACTTCTCTCGGATCGGTTCGTGCTAGCTTGTTCGTTGACGCCTTCTCGATGATCCGAGTTAGGAGCGTCTTCATCAATACTTAGTTCCAGACTTCGAAGCTCGTCAAGGACACTTGAAGGTTGCATGTTGCCTTGATCACTGACTTCATTTGGCGAACTTTTCGGGTGAGTACCGCTGAGCATGCAATCGGAACGCACTGATACGGAAACAGTGCTTTCAAAGTCAGGCGCATCCTTTAAAAAAGATATCATGTATTTCAATTTGTAATACATGTCCTTGTTTCGACTACTTCACGGAGTGAGAAAGAACTGTGGCCGATTTCTGTTTTAACTGATTTTGACTGCCTGACAGAAAACTGACCATGAGCAGATCTGATCATTATTTTTAAATATAGTGCTTGGAATAAATGTGATCAGACAAAGTCAGAACATGTAATGCCAGTAAAAAGTCCTAATCAGATGCACAAGCTGCAAATTTGTGAACAGCAATTTTTCCTTGATAATATTATGTCCTATACAAGTCTGATATCTCTGATATATGAGTGACCTTATCTATTCCATATCATGATTATAACGTTCGAGTGTTTGTGATTGAACTGAATTGTGTATGCAAAGAGTGCGAACATAACAAAATTATAAAACGAAAATTTTTGATAGCAACAAAATTTGACGAAAAAAAATCATTAATATCTAAGCTGTTTTATTTGTTGATTGATCTCTTTATTCATACTCGCTTTTTCTTGCATTAACTGTTCCGATCAACCCTCCTTCAACCCCTTGAGGCGGATGGAAAGCTATGGCCTCCGATCCTTTTTGTTTCACTCGATTTTATCTACTCTTACGGGGCAAAAATACCATTGGTGCGCAAGTGAATGACATGAATAGTGAGCAGTTCATAGATGAAATATACAATGCAGAACTGCAGGAAACACTTCTACAAGAGGAGTTTGAAAGTTTCGATCAGGCGGTAGAACGAGCACAGTCTTTTAAACAGTCTGACAAAACTTCCAGAGCGAGCAACAAGGAACGACCAAACTATGTGCGAGATTTGCAAGGTGTACCAAAATTGAAGATAAGAGGCCACGTAGAGGTCATTGACGCTCAGCAGGTACGTGCGGAGCTGACAAGACTGGAGACGAGTCCTGATCAGAGATTAGATCAGATGGGAACACAGATGCAAACGATAATGATCATGATGGGCAGGTTTCCAATTTCGGTTAAATCTAACCCAAACCCGGGTCGAAATCCCGCTCAAAAACCGCTCAAGATATGAGCGGTTTGAGCGGTTTTTCAGCAAGATTTGAGCGGTTGGAGACCGCTCAAACAGCTCAAATCTTGCTTAAAAAACCGCTCAAAAACCGCTCATTTCTGGCGTTGATTTTTGAACGGTTTTTCAAGCAAGATTTAAGCGGTTTTTGAGCGGTCTTCTAAAAAAACTGATTAAAACCAACAAAAAGGCCTGGAAAGGTAATGTGACCCCGGGTTGACATCCATAAACCGAAAATGCTTATTTTAACGAACCAGCCCAGAAACCAGGAATTTTCTTGCCACAAAAAGGTTGCATTTGAACGACATAACCAGTATTGGAGGCGCTCGCTATGGTGTGATAGTGGTTGGGATGCAGGAGGTTGATTTGAGTGCTGTCAGTCAGGTCGCATTGCAAAGGAATGTCCCCGCAACATTTCGAACCATTTAAACTAGCGAATGCCGGGGCAGAAAGATTTGAAAGGAAATTTAAGCGGCCGTTTTCAATAACAGAACAAAGCCGAACCAGATGCCCTTGCAACTGATAACCCAAGGCAGCAGACCGACCTACGCAATCCTTCAGAGGAGGAGAGACAGAGTGAGACGATAGTGGAACATGAGCATGTGAAGTCACTAATTCATCAACTAACCCGACACCAGTGGACAAGTGCAAGTCAGCAATTAGCGTGCAGCTGGAGACAGAAACACGCAACGAATGTACTGGCGTCAGTCAGGTGATGAACAGTGGACCCTAGGGGTTAGTTGACGTTACTTGCGTGGGAGGAACATGCGTAGAGGTTTTGTTGAATACTGGAGCCACGACTAGCCTTACACGAAAGAAGGTGGATAAGAATCTTGAATACAAGCCATAGGTACGGCCCTACGAGGGCCATTTACAGACAGCAGAGGGACCAGGGATGGATGTCGAGGGATGTAACACAACGAAGCTGAAACTAGGAGCGATTGATGACAATATCGAAGCCTTGTGGTTGCCGGGCTGAAAAACCAGATGAGCTTAAGACTGCGATCAATGAAGGAACACAGATATTCTGTGAATTTTATTTGCGACCGTTTTTGTTTTGTCCTAACGGAATGGTCTACGGTTCCGGTACGGTATGGGACTCCTAAATTGATTCCGAGACAATTGCCCACGATGCGGCCCGATACAGGAAGGCAGATAGAGCAGAACACTATCACAGCTATGTAAGAAAGTTGGCCACTCACATGCAACACAGTGCTACGATAGTCGATGATGAAGACGAGAATGTAGAAAAATCAGCAACGGAGGAAAAAGACGACACCAGTTAAGTGTACCCCGAACTAGCCTCGCCAAAGGAAGCTATGAGAAGATCAGAACGACCGCTACTGGAGAAGGTACGCGCTCTCATCGAGGTGGACGACGATGACGGAGAGGCTATCCGCTGGAAACGAACAACCGCTGAGGTTGCCTCACTGCAGAAACGAGACACACCTATCGCTCAAGTGTTCTACTGGGCCAAAATATCTGAAAATGGGGGTTATGACGTCATTGGGAATGAATATCATCCTAAAAGAGCAGGCTATACAGTACGGATCTGAGACACTGGCTTACTGGTCGCGATGGAACGAGATGAGTATAGAAGGGGGAATCCTCTACACAAAATGGTATCAGAAGGCCGGCTCTCTACCCAACCTTCTTCACTAGTTCTCAACCAGCTGCTTTTATTAGAAGCGAGAGGAGGGCAACACGTAGCTGAGTAAAAGAAAAGGGTTCGGGTGGCCGACGATGAGGACTGACATTGAAAAAAATTTCAGTGGTGTTTCAAAAGTGCATAATAGAATGCAGAAATGAAGCAGATGCGAGCGAGGGGCGAGACTCGATTTGATCCGAGAGTGAAAATCAGCACAGTTGCAATGTATATCTTGTGACCAATGACAACGGCGAATAGCACCAGAGCGAAGCATGTGCCTGTGATAACGGATCTGTTCACGATGCATGTGATAGCGCTTCCTCTGCTGTCAGCAGATTCAGTTTACTTTGCGAGTGAGATAGTAGAGCATGGGAGCTGCCCTTGTCTTGCGAACGGATCAATTGATGATTTTTGGAGGCAAAATGATCCAGGAGATGTTCCGACTCCTTGGTATTGATAAAACTCATACTCCCCCGTACAAATTGCAGGCGAATGAGCAGACGGAGAGGCAGAATGCAATTATGGCCAAAAGGCTTCAAAACATAGTGCAGAAAAGCCAAGGACGTGGGACACGACGTTGCCCTACTTGAAGTTTGTGTACAACACGACGATCAATCGGGTAACAGGCTACGACGTTTTGTATGGTGCACGGACAGGTTGCCGACTCCTTGGTATTGATAAAACTCATACTCCCCCGTACAAATTGCAGGCAAATGAGCACACGGAGAGGCAGAATGCAATTATGGCCGACTGGTTTCAAAACATAGTGCAGAAAACCCAAGGACGTGGGACACGACGTTGCACTACTTGAAGTTTGTGTACAACACGACGATCAATCGGGTAACAGGCTACGCCGTTTTGTATGGTGCACGGACAGGTTGCCGACTCCTTGGTTTTGATAAAACTCATACTCCCCCGTACAAATTGCAGGCGAATGAGCACACGGAGAGGCAGAATGCAATTATGGCCGACTGGTTTCAAAACATAGTGCAGAAAACCCAAGGACGTGGGACACGACGTTGCACTACTTGAAGTTTGTGTACAACACGACGATCAATCGGGTAACAGGCTACGCCGTTTTGTATGGTGCACGGACAGGTTGCCGACTCCTTGGTTTTGATAAAACTCATACTCCCCCGTACAAATTGCAGGCGAATGAGCAGACGGAGAGGCAGAATGCAATTATGGCCAAAAGGCTTCAAAACATAGTGCAGAAAAGCCAAGGACGTGGGACACGACGTTGCCCTACTTGAAGTTTGTGTACAACACGACGATCAGTCGGGTAACAGGCTACGCCGTTTTGTATGGTGCACGGACAGGTTGCCGACTCCTTGGTATTGATAAAACTCATACTCCCCCGTACAAATTGCAGGCGAATGAGCACACGGAGAGGCAGAATGCAATTATGGCCGACTGGTTTCAAAACATAGTGCAGAAAACTCAAGGACGTGGGACACGACGTTGCACTACTTGAAGTTTGTGTACAACACGACGATCAATCGGGTAACAGGCTACGCCGTTTTATATGGTGCATGAACAGGTTGCCAATACACGATTGACTTTCCTTTCCACGACGAACCGTTGGCGAAATTTGGTTGTGAGGAATAGCTCGAAAAGAAGTTCCGAGATGTACACGGCAGTGCGAGAGAAGTCTTAGGGATTGACCAACGTCGACAAAAGAATCAGTATCGTTAAAAAGTTCACGGCGAACCATATGAAGCTGGCGATAAAGTCTGTGTAAGGGCAAAAGAGCAAATCAAATCGAAGAAGTCTTTCAATTCATGGGAAAAACCAAGCGCTGTATCGGCCAGGATGTCTGAGGTGAACTACAAGGTGGCAAAACACTAACAAACAAGAAAACTACCTAACAAACAAGAAAACACAACAAAATCTCTGAAGTTGATTAAAATATTTTGGAGCACTAAAAGTGTAAATGAAAGGCTAAAAATCAACATTTTGTAGTACAGTGGGTTTGAATGTTTTTGCTTCAGTGGATTTTTATGATGAAAAAGTATTATTTAAAAATAAGTGGCAAAAATTGCTAGTTTTTTCAAAATATTTAACAGACAAAAAAATCAAAGTTAAATTAAAATAAAGCTTTGTAGTTGCTGTGCAAGTAACACAGAAAGTTTTTAAGACAATAATTGAAATGCTGCAAATAAAAAACATGCAAAAAAAGCAAAAAAGCAAAATAAGACTTACAATTTTTTTTTGTTCATTTTTTGTAGTCGATGGGAGAGTTTAATTAGGTTATAATGAGCTAAGTGGAACTGATTATAGTCAAAACATTATTTTGAAAGGCAGCAGAAAAAGACAGCGCACACGCTCACTCTTTCACTCGTTAGTCTTGCTTTCCTTGTGCTAATTAGTCCGAAAACCGAAAAAATGTAAGCAAATTTTGCTCATTCTGAAAAAAAATTTGTGGATTTTTTTCAGAATCAGAAAAATAGGAGGGTTTCATTATCGTACCACACTTGGCTCTTACGAGTTTTCCTATGGAAAAACACTCTGCTCCATTGTTTCTTCCTTTTATTTTATGAAGTGGTCGGAAGAATAATTTCGATGGTATTATTACACAATGAGATAAACTTTAAAAATATTTATCTTTTCCACTCGTTTTTGCAACATCAAATTACCTGATAAAGATGTGGTGTACAGTTTTCAGGGTGACGAGTGATGGCAATTTTCTGCATAGTTTTCAGCACTGACATGTTTTGGGACGCCATTTGAGCTAGTAGCTTCATTCCGTGATTCATTGTCACAGGCCTGAAATTCGATCAACTGGAAACCATTGCTAATCATGCTATCTATTTCTGCGGTAATTCAAATCAAACTGTTTTATTTGAAGATTTTCCAGGAAAGAAAAAAACTGGGTGCTTTCTTCTGTTAGATTTCGTTAGGATAGGACCGTTGTATAAAAGTTAATTCTTTTAAAAGCTGCGCTGTTGCAAGTTTAATTTCTTCAGATTAACCATTAGCGAAACTTGACCTTTAGATGGCTGGGCTGAGCCTTTGAACAAGCCTAACGATAAAAAGCTCAAGAAGCTTAAGATTATATTTTTACAAAACTTACTCAACCGAGATAAGATCTTTGAACTTAGATGAACTCAATAGATTTTCCTTCATATCACTGGTTCCTCTAGCGGTCTGAATGGGTTTATGTTTCTGATTTGGAGGACTGAGTTGGATTTTAAGGTTGATCACGTGCCACATCATGGGACTATGTATGTAGAAATGGCTTTCGTTGTCACTAAGAACCTGAAAAAATAATCGACAAGATGAATTTTGTAGTTTTCTATCGATAGTTTGCGTTCTTGATGAAAACCTTGAAGCTATATCGATTTAACAAAAAATTCTCCCTTAACACTCAAATTCGAACGATCTTTGCGACTTTCTGTTAAAAGTTTCCTTTCTGATCTCCTTAACATTTCGCAAAAATAGTGGCTTTTTCTTTCTCACGTTTGCCTGATTGAACAAATAGGGCAGCGAGTTCTTCTCATCTTCTTCGTCTTCTTTTTCGTTTCCTGTTTCCTTCTGACCATCTGATGACGTCACATGGTGTGCATGAGCGCTGACCAACTCCACTGTTCTGGAGATGTGAGTGAGACACTGGACTATGGTGGGGTAGCTGCTATAGCTCTCCTCCGACTCCGCCAGGAACCCTAGAATAATAATTTATTATAACAATCATAATAACCATATTAGAACTCAAACAGAGAGTTTCGCATGCTGTCGGCTTGTTCAAGTAAAAGGCCAAAGTGAAGCCAAATAAAGAGATATAATGTCCTTACTTTGTTAACGCAGGGATCCACAGAGTAGTCAAGCTCAATTTTTTTTTATTCAAACAAGGGTGGAGGTGCTCATTTTTTCGACTTTCAAAGTCGAGCACATGTCAGTGCTCGACTGAAAAAAAATAGTGGAGACATGGGTTTGGGTCGAGAACAGACTCGAAACATACCACGAGCATGGTCGAAGCAGATCGAAATTTGGTCCAGCACGGTCGAAACATATCAAAGTTAGGTCTAGCACGGTTCAAAAACACGCGAGCACGGTCGAAAAATATTGAATTTGGCCAAGAAAGGTCGAAACATACTTGAGTACAGTCTATTCATATCAAAGTCTGGTCTGTCAGGTTCGAGAAGTACGCGAGTACTGTCGAATCATAACGATCGTCCCGAGGTGAGCTGAAGTCAAAAACAAAAATTTCTCTCAAATATCACCCAATTTTTAACGTTTTTGAGTTTGAAAACCAGAGTATCCATATGATGAAAAAAACTTAGTCATAAAATGAGCGCCTCTACTCGGAAATCTAGCCAACTGCTGTGGCTTATTTTCACGGCATGCAGAAAAAATGTTGATGAGAAAAAACAAAAGTTACAAAAACGCCGTTTAGACTCTCATTGGTTTCTGTACCTTCATTGTACTCTTTCAGCCGTCGCAAGAATCTTTCGTGGCCAATCAGATCGCCCATTATGTAATAGCATAAAAGCCGATCAAACACGAGTTCGCCTGCCTTAAACAAAACAGAAAAACTCAAAGACACTCCTTTAAAACATAAGGAAAAAAGGAGATTTTTAAAACCCTATAGGTGCTTCGAAACCATATTATGATTCGTTACTAGATACAAAATTCACATCGATTTGATTGGCCATTGAATAAGTAAAAAACAGGAATGACAAATCGTTACTAAGTACCACAGGGGATAGTTAAAGAGATTAATTAGTCATCATCATTACTTTATTGTTGCATTCGTGAATATTGTTAATCACTATAGGAGATGGACACTATAGAATATGAGTTGTATACTGACCTTGAGTAGTTTGACCTCGGATGACCTGAGGTATGGCTCCCGAATGAGTCTGTATCGGAGCCAGTAGAGAGTGGCCTCACACAGATACATGACTGCAGGCAGAAGACCACAGTCCACATCAACCCAACTGCCAACAGATTGAGCGAGCAAATCCAGAGCAGCTACGCACACAAATGAACAATTTATATAAGTTGAGTTTTTAGTATAAGTCGAGATTACTTGCATTGCAAACCGCAGCATTTTTGACACCGCAGTAAAAAGCTCTTAAATTTGCTAATTTTTTTGGAATAACTAGTCTGCAAAACTGGCGTTTTTCGTAAAATTTGGCGCAAAAGTTAATTTTAGGGATGGTTTAACAGCAACTGCGAGTGAAACTCTTACGTTTCCTTCAGTGGTGAATAACATTTTATTGCGAATTTTCAGAGGTACTCAAACAGCTCAACGATGATAACTTGTATGGATTTAATATCATACTTGCTTTGCTAGTGCAAATTACGACAACATTAGTTTGCAGTTTTTCAAGTCGAAAACTGTCTGCAAACGTCGTTAAGCACTTACTCTCTTGAGTTTTCCCAGTGCATTGTGACAGCAGAGAGAGGTCTATCCAGCTCTTGGCAATGGTCTCGAAGTCAGTAGTTGTCTGTTGATCGCAGCACTGGAGGCGTAACTGAAACGAGCAAATTAAAATAGAAAGGATACCCCAGATACCCCACTTAAAAGATCCAAGAAAATTCAAACATAGTCTACAGACACATTGATAGTCAGGAGCAGAGGTTTTTCTCTAGGGGGGAGGCGGATTTTTAAAAATAAGTTCAATTTTATTGAAAATCTTATTCAAGTCACAGGCAAAGTTTTTCTCTAGGGGGGGGGGGGGGGGGGGGGGTTTGTTAGAAAAATTGATTTTTATTGAAAATCTTATTCAAATCAGGCGTCGCAAGCAAAATGTTGAAAAAACGGGCCAAAAAAAATTGACAATTAAATTGCGTTTTTTCAGCGAGCGCGCTCAGCTCCCCCTCCTCCCCCCTCCCTCAAAATTAGTATATATTGGCGCCAAGGGAACCATTAGAAAAATTTTTGGGTGAGGCGCCAAAAATGATTTTTTCAAGATAGTACAAAGGGGGACACTTTGCGTCGGCAGGAGTTAGAATCCCTGAGGGAAAGGCGCCCCCCCCCCTAAATCCGCCCCTGTTGAAGTGTTGATTATCTGAAACCAAAAAAAGATTCTGTAAGAAATCATAAAAAATTGCAAATTTTGTCTCAAGTTAGAGAACTTGGATCTCTTTAACTAACAACAACCCCCCCCCCTCCCCTGTAGGGTAGCTAGTAACGAATCCCCCTATGAAGAAATAAATCAACGATTGAGCATATGAGGAGAATTTAACAAATCTCTACCCCCCCCCCTCCCCCACCACCCTTTGCAAAAGGGAGAAGTTAAAGAGATCCGAGAAATTTATAGTGTATAATTATGAAGTGAAACAATAATTCGAGCTTCTCAGCTGTAGTGTAGACCATGCAGTATCTCGACTTCGTTATATGCTGACATGATCTATTTTTGAATCAGAAAACGGTAGAAACAGATCTAAACTAGTATTTATCATTGGTTACTATTATGATAATTTATCTCTATAAAATATTAGAAACTAACCAATCGTACTTCATAAAACTAACAACCTAATTATTTGTAAAGCGTTGAAACTACTTGTAGTTTCAACACCAGAGCAATTTGAATTAAACTTAGAATACAGTTGTTCTCATTCTGGAACTAACTTGCGCAAACCGGTGTACACTAGATCTATTGAGACTAAGAGATATAAGAGTAAGATTAAGATTGGTATTAGACAAGGAAGTTGCACGAATCTATCCGGCCGAATATAAAATTGCGTGACGAGCAGACGGTGTACCTTATCTGAAATTACTCTATGAGTATAGTATATCATACATAACTCATCTGGTGCGACCAAAAGTCTCGAACAGACCTTGTCTAACCTAGAGTTAGACAAAAATTAGATTAGAATTAGACAAGGAAATGTTTTATGACAAAAACTTAGGAGATATGTCTCTACGACTCAATAGATCAGATCCAATATTCCGAACAATACGAGAACAATACGAGGTATTGGAGACGACATACGATTAGGAAGAAATATACCAATTAATTTCATGATAGTACGACAAAAACGAAATCAAACTTTTGTATTTAGGATACTACTAGCAGTAAATTTAAATTTTCATTTACTGACATAATATTTGAAGAACTATCTTCATTAACCTTTCATGGCGCTAAATATAATAATTATACAATAACGACCGATAAAATCAACACTTGTCGTTTTCCTTAACTCAGCTGTAAATTAAACAACCTCTTGAAAAAATATTTATTGAATATACAAATACAAAAATAAATTAGTATAAATCATAAATTGTTAGTATATATAAACCATCTAATCATCCCAGCTTCATCACCTAAAACATAACAGCAAATTTCAAAAACTAACAATCATCAAATCTAAAACTTAACCTTAACTCTCTAATTTTAAACTATCAAGGCCTATCCTTGCATTCACTTAAATTAATTTCATTTAAATAACAGATCATCAAGGTTTTCCTTGGATCTTTAAATGAAAATATATCTAATTTTTTAAAATTTATAATTATCTAAATCTCTGATCATCTAGGCTTATCCTTGGATCAAATAGAACAGTTTTGTTCTCCCCCTCCAAATTTAATTAGTGTCTAGCGACCTCAAATGTGGACTCACTACCCAATTCTTATCAACGAACCAGAATTAACAGAAATTATTCAAAAATCTAACCATTTTAATTAACTCATCCTTCACTTGATCCCCTCCTCTTAGATGACCCAGGCTAAAACACTTAAACTTAGTAAGTCATAAAATAGTATCCAATGAACTACTTGAATTCTAATTATACCTGAACCTTGTGGATCAATTTACTATGCTCCAACCCTTGATCACCAATCACAGCCCCTAAGTAAAATTAGGTAGGTCTATCTTAGCTTAAAATTAGTCACGAGAAAGTACAAATCATTCTTGGGAATCGATATTCGCTTTTCTGACGAAACCAAATATACGACCCAAGTTAAGCTAACCACAAAACATCGTAAGAACCAACAGTTTAAGGCATTAGAATCACTAATCCAGATTTTGCATTCATCATCCTAAACCTTATGTCAAGAGACAATTTAGGAAACAATTAAACAATCATAATACACAATTGTTTAATTAACGACAACAAATACAACCTCGTAATCATAACACACAGACAATCAGTAGCTTATATAAAAATAAGAAGACAAACACTAAGAAAGAAAATAATTAACAAACAAAAACAAATTATTAGAAAAAGATGTTCCAAACGAAGAAACGCAGTCTGGAACAACCGCAATACAAGAACTTCACAATTTAAAAGACGACCAACTATATTGCACTGATTCAGAAACCACGTCATTAGCATCAATAAATGGTAAACGTAAAATAAAAAATTGCTACACAAACAAACCAATACGTTTGTAAAATTGGATTCAACTGATAAGACACATTGAAAATTACACATCAACAGTGAAACAACACAAAAATGATTCAAAGAGAAGATAACACAGAAAATTCAGTACTTTCTTTTTCAATATCTCCATTAGTTGAACCTCGAGGACAGATAGAATTTTATCAAAATCTAATTGCAAACTTATTCGAAAAAGGCGAAAGCCGTGCACAAAAGAATTTCCCTATGTAAAAATCAAAAGACAACTTCTTGATCACTATCTCAAAGGTATATGTAGACTCATATCACAATATGGAATCTACACAATAAAAATCAGATCACCAAATGCATTTCATGACCGATATCTCATTCAAACTGATGATGTAGATATTGAATTTTCAAAAGTTTTTACACAATACATCAAAAGCATATAACACGAAAACTCACAAAGAGCAAACTCGATATTTACAAACGATGTATTCTCACTTATCTATAGCTGCTATTTATCTATATTAGAATTGAATGAACCTCAAGGCAATTCACCAGCTCAAACCCCTCGGCACACAATTGTACGACAGGAAATACACATAATTTCAAAATTTCTAAATGCATTCCGAGAAGATCTAACAAAAAATGAAATAACACAGCATGTTAAACACGATTTACAAAACTCTTAGCATAGTTCATAATCGATTATTTCAGTCACAATCTTGATCTTATTGATCAAGCAAGAAAAAATTTTCGACCACAAAATACAGATGACGAAACTGTACTAGCAGATTATGTTTGGGACCCTGAATGGTCTCATGAATTATTTATTAATATACCAACAGATATATCAAGTCAGGCAATTAGCACTATCCCTATTTAAAAAGATTATGATAGAGTATATCCACTTACAGTTGACGCAACACCTTTAAACTATAATTCATTTTTCCCTGAAAGAACAGGAAATAATAGTTTAAATTCTACATTTATAAATCATGATAACCCAAATGGAACAAGAAAACTTACACAACAAGATATACAAACCGCATCACCTTTTGTAAGCGAAGAAATTATTGAAACAATAACAACAACAGAAGCACAACGAAGCATTTCACCTATTCAACCCAATTTTACAACTCCAAAATTAAAAAAATCCAACGCTACAACAAACAATCATACAATCCACAGTAAAACCCTCTGTTGCACAAAAACATTCGCAAATGAATTATCCAACGTTCCGACCAGAAACAAAACTATCATACAAACAACAAACATCACATAGAAATAGTTTTGCAGAACATAATTACAACTATGTAAATGGACCAAAACAACAAAACCTAAAACAAATATTCAAAACTACTTCTTTTCACAAAAGTCAAAACATACCGCAACCGACTTTAAACTCTGTGAATTTTCATGATCAACCACGATCCTCACAAGAACAAAGTGAAAACTACCCATTTTTTCAACAAAACAAAAAATAATACAAATAAATACCATACCAGAAATCAACCTCTTTATTATGCACAAATTTATTTTCCATCAGATGATGAAGAATACTATAACCAAAATCATCAACGATTTTACTTAGGCCAAAGACCTCGTTCCTACAGTATCGACCATACACACGAGATGAACAAACACGACAACCCAGAAATAACCCAACATCTTACAACAATAATTTTCAACAAAGAACCCAGTTAACACACTATCAAACCAACCAACTCAAATGCATAACAAAATTTCACTGCCATATTATTTAAAACAATATGAATAGCAAAAAGTCAACTTACAAACTTTTCTCAAATACCAAATGCCGCAGAGTCACTACAAATGACTATGAATCCATACCTAATGGGTGGATCATCAATATCGTCAAAAAAAACACTCATGGTATTAACAGGCACAGATCCCGAATACTCTGTAGAAGATTATCTAAATGCAGTCACAGCTAATTTAATTGTGAATATAAGACCTGAACCAATAAACACGCCACTTCATCAAAATTGGATACATAGACGCACAGCTATAATCCAAACTACACTTGAAGGCGCAGCCCAAAAATGGTTTTCAGTTTTCCCTATAGGAATAAAATCAGATTGGAAAAGATTGGCAGAAGATTTCTCAAAAAAGTTTGATTCAGAAAGAAACAAACAACATCAAAGAGTTTTATGCAATGAAATTCGTAGACTACCAAATGGAACAATAAAACAACTTGCAGTAAAAATAGAAACACTAGTCCTAAAAGCATTTTCACTCAATACTCATGATTATAAAAATACAAAGATGACGGAAATCCTAATGATGACTCTAACACCTCAATTGCAAAAAATAGCAATAAAAAAGAGAGCATCAAATCTTTACTCAATCCGAGAACAGATTGAGACTTTATAAAACTAGTAGATAACTCTAGCGCAAGCAGAATTCACTATGAAACTAAAAGAAACAGAAAACCTATCGCTAAAATATGTGAACAACATCCAAACTAATACTTCACAGCCAAACAATATCAACGACTCTTGTTGCAATGCAAATGTAGAGTATAGATGCATATAAAACAAGAGTATAGATGTATATAAAATAAGCACAGTTGGCCTAAGACAAAGTAACCTAACACAACAGTTGACATAGGTTCGATTCCCCCACCTGCCAATGTAAAAATATACTAAAAACGGGGGTTAAATCCTATTTTAACTGTTTTTCGGTTCTAATTCGGTTCAGCCTTGATTAAGGCTGACCGCCAAAAAGATCAATTTGTCTCAAGGACATTACCGACCATTTCTTGTGGCTAGCTTGCACCAATTTGTTTATTGAAACTGTGGATTGTTAAAAATATGAAAGTGAGTTGTGTGAAATGTTGGCCTTTATTTTAAAGACGATGAATGTATGTATTGCCGAGAATACTACGAGTTAAAACAGTGCTCAGTTGACCGACAGTCGTCAAAGTGGGCGTTTGGCCAAAAAGTGTCTAATTGGCCGAAAGTGAGCGGTTGGCCGAAAAGTTTCTAATTGGCCGAAAGTGGGCGTTTGGCCGAAAAGTGTTTAATTAGCCGAAAATGGGCATTTGGACGAAAGCTGTTAAATTGTTCAGCCGGCCGAAAATCGTGAGATTGTGCGGTTTAGCCGAAAGTCGTCAGAGTACCGAATTGGGCCGAAACTCTTCACACAGTTTACTTGACGAAAGTGGGCGATAGGCCAAAAGAGCCGACAGACGATATAGCAGACAGGCGAAAGAGCAGACTGGCGGAAGAGAGGCCTGTTCAGGTGTCCTGATTGTTGACTTTTGGGCGAGGTGGAGCTGTGTTTTTCTCGACACCCGAAGTTTTCCCGGTGTTGCCAATCTCCAATTAAAACTGTAAGACTCGACTAGTTTAAAACTTTCAATTTGTGCTATAAAATTGATTTACGATGTCATATATGCTAGAAATTTTCCCGCAAGCTAGCCCCCGGTAATTTTTCTCAATACCCAAAATTTTTGGACAGTTCCGTTGAACTGAAATATCTTACAGTCGGTACATAGACAAACTGAATGACATTTTTTCTCGATACCAAAACTAGACAAGAGATACTGGACTAGTTTTTGGAATGGTTTATGACTCGAACCTGCTGACCAAAATTTTCGAAAATTTTTTTGAAAAAAGTAAAAAGTTGCCAAAAAATCCTCAAAACGTCTCCAGAATTCTGCGAAACTGTGCTGTAAGATGACACCAACCTTATGTTAAGTGGTCTAGTAGCGAAATATTAGGCAAATTAAGTTGAGTTTTTTCATCCTCAGGTTTCTTCCGCGTGTGTTGTTGGAACTTAACCAATTTGCTTGATCCCCCACCCACCATTGGTGAAACTGAAAGCCAGTTCGCTTCAAATAAAACAAAGCCGTTTCAGCCCGTCCGATTATCGACTTCGTTGCGTGACAGTAAAGTTAAGTGGTCAGGTACGGTGCTATTAAGTGAGTTAAATTGAATTTTTTCATCCTCAGGTTTACTCCGTGTGTGTTGTTGGAGTTCAACCGACCTACTTAGTTTTCCAACCCCAATGGTACTTAAGCGTAACGAAGCCGTCGCATAGGTCACTTAAGTAAATGGTATTCATTCTAGGAGCTAGTTCTTTGGATCACGCGCTCCGAAAACTTCCCGCTCCGTCCCAGAAACGCGTCAAAGATACTTGCTTTACGAAGCCAGGTTTAAGTTTGAACTTTAACGCTAGGGACTCTCAGAAAACAATACAGTACCACCTTCATCACTACTTTTCGCACCGTAACGACCTTGTAATTTGGCGGCATTAATAACTCGATAAGTAGGCACCGCAGCAACAATAACCGCAAGCTGAGTAGTGAGCAACTTGTCAATTTGTTATTACGGTATAGGACAAACATTTGTGCAATCGTATACTGTAGACGAAACGGAACCGAGGATATAGAGGAAAGTTTAGGTTCGACAGGTATTCTCGTTCTGAACGTCGTTAAAGTCTTTATCTCTAAGCGTAAGGCTAAGGACCAGGTACTAATTGAGAAGTACAAAGAGCTTCACCAGCCTCCTTTCCTTGAGTTAAAGACTCTCCTCCTTCTAAGGCGTTATAGCGCTAATCTTAACATCCTCAAGACACGTAAGAAGCGGAACCGCTTACCCCTCAAAGCTCGGAAAGCTATAAAAAAAGGCTTCAGGCAGAAGCTTTGAGACGTCAAGTTCCCCCGTCTTGTAAGCTAATGTTGATTTATTAATGCAAATTTAATTACGTACCAAAACAGTATCTCATTCTATTGGTTGTTTTCTATAAGTCACCATCCGTAGAATATTGTCAATTTGTGAAAAACACGGACGAAAAATTCCAAAGTAAGATACGCAAGTTATTTGAAACCCGTCTTAATCTAGAAAACGAGGTGCTTAAAGGTCCTTCATTATTACTTGAGTACATTGAGAATAATAGTCGCGCCACAAAAATTGATAATGCTGTTTTCAAATGTAAAATTGCGATGGAAAAAGCTGTCGACGTCAATGAGCAATTAATTAGGTTAGCGGGAAAAACGGAAAACCCTGAAAAAATTATTGCTCAGAAAGACCTTTGGCTTAAGAAAGTAACCGAAACGAACGATAAAGTAATGCACGAAGCTCAGAGTTACAAGATGAGCCTTGAACCTTCGTCATTTCCAGTAGCCGGCATTACAGGGAGCAAAGGATCTTTTCAACAAACTAGGTCTGAGACATCCTCACGCTCGCACAAAACAAGAGATTCAGAAGCACGAGTATCTGAAAGCAGGTCTAAGGTCTCTAATAAGTCTAAGGATAGTAGAAAGCTTGACTCACATAAGTCTGATAAATCTGCTTCCACTCGTTATACGTCGACTGTTCGCACTATGTCATCAAGTGAGAAACGGCATGAGTTAGCTTTAGAAAACGACGCCATGAGGAGCTGGAAAGGGAGTATCAAGTGTCTTTAAGACTTAAAGAGGAAGAGAACCGTCTTAAGTCCGAACGAAGTCAGCTGGAACTAGATCAATTGGCTGAAAGTCATAAAAAGCAACTAATTGAAATGGAACTGAAAGCGTTTGAACTTGAGGACAGTTCATCTGAGGTTAGCGAGAAGGTAGCGGAAAGTAACTCGACTGGAGTAAGTCAACCTATTTCAAAAGTAGCAACCGATCGAACTAATGATTGGGTAGACTCTGTTAGTTCACAAGCACCTCCAGACGTAGCTAGTGCGACAAGGTTGCAGGCCTTCACTCCTGTACCCAATTCGTCAGGACCGACGACTTCCGCCATCCTCGCTCATGCAATTCACACCAGTAATAGTCACAAACATGAGCACACAGCATTGAGTGACCCTGGAATCCATAGTTATGGACGTCGGGCTATGCCTCAATTTGTCAGTGCAAGCCTTTTGCCATTGCAAGCTTCTGTTCCATTTCCAGTTAACAATATGCATTCTAGTGCACACGTGTTACCATCATCGTCTGCTGTTCCTTTACATACCATGAGTTCAAACATAACTAATGGTAGTTTTGCCATCGCGCAACCGGAGTCATTACCTGTCCCAATGTTACCGGCACAACCCGGTTCTGGTTTTGTTTCTTTGTCACCTGCATTTGCTGGTGGTGGCTTCTCATGTTCTGGAGTAAACCCAACGCCGATTTTCTTTTCGGCCCCTAATTGCCAGGCAGCGCCAGTCCAGACGCAACATAATCTTACCTTTGTTCCGCATACTGTGTCACCTAGTATCAACGGTTACTACACAAGTGATGCAAACTTATGGCGATTGGCAGCAACAACTCCAATCGTCACGCCTGCTCAGTGTTGTAATGCTGGAAACATTTTTTCTAATATGACAACTGTTGTCCCATCGTGTAACACCGCCGCTCCGTATACTAGTGGCGGGACTGTGTATTTCAATACTCCCCCAGTTCATCCACAACATGTTCCGCATTTTGTCAATCATACTAATACTGGTTATCAGCCAGTCAACGAAGACGACGCGCCGTCTTCCACTTATCCGAACCAAGGTTGTTCATCGGATCGACCTCTCTCCGCTCGTGAATTGGCGGAATTATTGATGCATAGCCGCAAAGATCATCTTCCTGAATGGAAGTTAGCCCAGTTTGACGGCAACCCGTTAAACTGGCACGAATGGTTTGGTCAGTTTAAGTCCACCGTTTATTCCGCTGTTCTCAGCGATGATACGAAACTGACATACTTAAAAACGCTCGTCACAGGCCAAGCAAAACCGCAATTGCGGAGTTTAGTTATAGTGGCGTTATGTACAAGGATGCACTGGCCACCTTGCAGTGGAAGTTTGGGCAACCACATGCTATTGTTGGTGCGCATCTTGATAAGCTGAAAACTTTTCCTCCACTCAAGATGCACAATTCGGAAAATGTCATTGGTTTCTCCTCTGCCATATCTGGCCTCGTAGCAGTTTTCAAATCATTTCAACGATGATCTAAAGAGTGTTAACCTGTTAAACCAAGCTGTTAGTAAACTTCCGCCTAACCTCAAGGAGGCTTGGTCAATGCATACTGTTAGACATAATTGGCAGCGACCAACACTCTTAGACTTTAACAACTGGTTGATAGAAAAGGCCGAGGGGCATGAAAGATTACGTTTACTCAACTCAAAGGCAAAAACGAGGAACCGGTTAAACCAAACACAACCAAAGTTTTTGCAGCCAATAGCCAGGTAACTACTAAGGCTTAGGATAAGTCTAAGTTTCCGCCGTACGTTATGAGTAAGGTTAGTCATGCATTGTGGAATTGTGCTATTTTTAAGGAAAAGAATGCTACTCAGCGAGCAAAATACGTAGCTGAACAGAAACTTTGCTTCGCTTGCCTCAATGGCAGTCATAGTTTCCGGCAATGTTCTAGAGCGAAAAAATGCCCAAATCCAGTGTGTGATAGCACACATAATGTCTTGCTCCATGGAGCCGAAAGAATATTTCCTCGGAAGGAAAATTCAAAGGTCTCGAATAAGGCTGGAACAAAAAAATCTGAGGAGAATACAAAAACTTCCACCCATGCCGCTGTTAGTGATGTACATGACATTGATTCTTCTAAAGGTTTGTTGCCAATTGCAACACTTGGTGTATTCTCGGATGTAACCAGTCTCCTGACGTTGGTTCTTTGTGATAGTGCATCGACTCACTCCGGGGTGTCTTCGTCACTCGTAAACCGTCTCGGCTTGGCAGGGGGCCCCGTTAACTTGTCAATTATTGGTTTCAATTCAACCACCGTTGTTGAGACTCAGAGGGTCAAGTTTACAGTTTCCTCCGAGCCGAATAATAGTGATTTCGTATTTTCTCTCTGTGCATATGTTAAAGACAATATTCGGATTGGTTCCGAATTAATCAATATTGCTGATTTGCAGAATAAATATCCGCAATTAGCAACTATTAAGCCCACTCAATATACTTATGAGGACGTTGAAGTTATTATCGGACAAGACTACTACCACGCCGTTAGACCCATTGAGTTCATCTTGGGAGATGATAAAAACTCACCGTGTTCCGTTCGCCTACCGATAGGTTGGGTCTTAAGTGGTCCGTTGCCGCCGTCCGTTAATTCTACTTCTTCGTGTTTCAAGTGTGTTGTTGGAGATTCTTCTCTGACTGACCAGATAAAATCCTGGTACGAGTTGGAATCGTATGGTGCTTTCAAACAAGTCGATGCCCGTTCCGCCGCGGATAAACATGCTTTATCCATCCCAAATTCTGAAACCGTTCGCAATGGCGAAAGATAAATTGTGCCTATGCTTTGGATTGATAGTAATGTCAGTCTACCAAACAACTATTACTCGTCACTCGCCCAATTTAAAACATTGGAGAAAAGGTTAAGTAAAGACCCTAAGCTGCGCGAAAGATACGCAGAAACAATTATAGAGGACATTAGGAAAGGCTATGTCGTTACCGTCGAACCGCATGATCCACGTAAGCGTTCCGATCGCGAGTGCTATCTTCCGCACCATCCCGTCGTAAATCCGAATAAGCCGGGTAAGGTGCGCAGAGTCCTTAATGGGGCCTCTAAGTTTCACGACACATCCTTAAATAAGTCCTTATTGGTGAGTCCGGATCTACTCCAAAATTTAATTTTTGTACTTTTGCGATTCCTTCAACACAAGTACGCCGTCTCCGCGGATATAGAGGGTATGTTCCTCCAGGTAGGAGTCCTTGCCCGCGATCAAATTTCGCTCCGTTTTTTGTGGCGGGAGAATACCACTTCCGATGTGGTAGTTCGTCAGTACACTCGCCATATATTCGGCGCACGGGATTCGCCTACGTGCGCCAATTTCGCGTTGCGAAAAACAGCAACTGATAATATGTCCTCATACCCTGAGGCCGCCTCAGTCGTAAATGAAAAATTTTACATGGACGGTTACTTGGATTCATTCGAGAACGTTACCCATGCAATTAAAATTAGTCGCGATTTGGTTTCCTTACTAAAATTGGGAGGAATTAATTTGACTAAATTTGTCAGTAATGCTGATGAAATCACTTCAGCAATGAACCCCGAGGAATCCTAAACCTCGTCTTCACCCATCAAGGAAATATGTAACGGTGCCGAACAATCATCACACGTCTTAGGTCTTAAGTGGGACCATGTAAAAGACACATTGGTTGTTAGCAGAGGCGTGGATCGTTCCTCTCGATAAAGCAATAACTCAACGAACCGTCTTGAGTTTCGTCTCTTCTGTGTTTGACCCTGTTGGGTTAGTAGCTCCATACACAGTTAGGGCCCGTCATTTACTTAAAGATAATTGGAACATCAGTGGTCAAATTTGGGACGACGAATTGCCAGAGTATATAAGAGATAAGTTTCTCGAGTGGCACTCCAGTCTGCCTCTCTTTGGGCAATTGACTATTCCCCGTTGTTAATTCACAGAGACTGTTGATCAAATTGAGCTCCACATGTTCAGTGATAGCTCGCAGGACGTTTTCTGTGCTGTTGGATTTTTGCGTGCGCGACTCGCGAGCTCGCATAAAACTCAAATAACCTTCATCTTTGGTAAAGCTCGGATTGCGCCCATGAAAGCGCTATCTATACCAAAGCTAGAGCTTCAAGCTGCTCTGCTCGCCACACGACTAAAAGATGATATACCGGCCGCCCTTACCGTCTCTATTAATCATGTCTACATGTGGACAGATAGTACAACTGCTTTGCAGTGGCTAAAGCCCACTGAAAAATTATCTGTATTCGTCGCTAATCGTGTCGGCGAAATACTCGAATCGACCACTATTGATGAGTGGCACCATATTCTGGGCGGCGATAATCCAGCTGATACCGGTACGCGGGGGATTTCTTCGGAAGCCCTCAAGGATAGCGGCTGGGTTATTGGTCCGAGCATTCTCAGGACTACTGATTGGCCGTTTATACCCGACGAACGTGTAATCAATAAAATTCGTTTGAAGGGTCCTTCTTGTGATGTTGATAATTGCTTGGAGACATCATCTTCTTTTGTCACCGATGTCACATCCATCAAACATCCCGAACAGGGGCTCACCTGGGAAAAGTTCAGTCCCTTTACAAGATATAAACGAGTAGTCGCTTTTATGTTGAGGATGTTGCCTTCACATAAGCATTTTCGTGGTAAGGACTTACGAATCACCGACCCCACTGAACTTGATATTGCAGAAAGCAAACTAATTCATCTTGCTCAGATGGAATCCTTCCCCGTTGAGTTAAAAACACTCACCGCTGGCAAACCTATTAAGAATAGTAGTAAAATTGCCACATACTCGCCATTTATCGGTCCCGCTGGAATAATTCGTTCCACAGGACGGATTCTGCGCTTAGTGAATACCGTGTTTGATACTAAGCACCCAATAATACTCGACGCCCGACATACCCTAGTTCGTTTGTTGGCCCGCAGCCTCCACCACAAGCATTTTCATCAAGGTTTAGATTATATGCGCTCCATTTTAATTATGAAATATGCAATACTTGGGTTGCGTCGACTACTTCGGTCTATCGAAAATCAATTTGTAACATGCGGTAAACGCAAAGCAAGTACTATCCAGCCTATTATGTCCGATTTACCTGTCGAACGTCTCGAATATAAGCAACCAACCTTCAATCATACGGGTGTGGATTACTTTGGACCGCTTTATGTTCCGGTTTGCAGAAGCACTGAAAAAAGATGGGGATTTATTTTTACTTGCCTCACCACCAGGGCTGTACACTTGGAGATTGTACCATCTCTGGACACCAGTTCTTGTGTCATGGGCGTTGAACGGTTCATTGCGCGCCGTGGTACGCCAAGCACAATCTGGTCGGATAACGGCACGAACTTCGTTGGTGCGGAAAAGGAATTACTTGCCTGCATCAGGAGCTGGAATGGCATGGCTCCGACCATTTCTGCACACAAAGATGTTACTTGGAAATTTAACCCGCCAGGCGCACCCCATCATGGCGGCTCCTTGGAACGCCTCGTCCGAAGCGTGAAGCGCGTGCTGTACGATATCCTTGGCAGTAGGCGAGTCACTAAAGAGGTGTTAGGAAAAACCCTCTGCTTATTTGAGCAGGCTTTGAATTCGAGGCCAATCACTCCCGTTAGTACTGATTCACGTGAGTTAGAAGCGTTAACCCCAAACCATTTTTTGCTTGGACAACATGCCACAAGCTTTCCTTCGCTTTTACCCGGGGAGCACTTCGATCACTAGAAAAGGTACGTGCGAGCGCAGTCATATGCTAACGCGATTTGGTCTCGTTGGCTTCGAGAATATGTTCCCTCGCTGAATAAGCGTGTCAAGTGGCACACTCATTCTGACTTCACTCTTAAAACAGGCGATCTCGTGTGGACGATTGAGCCCGATAGTCCGCGTGGTTACTACCCTCTCGCCCGAATCGCCAAGCTAAACTACGGACAGGACGGTTGCGCCCGATCCGCCCTTGTCAGGACCACAACCCGTGAAGTCACGCGGCCGACCGTTAAGCTCGCTCCGGTTCTTCCTTCTTCAGGGGGGGGGGAAGGATGTTGCAATGCAAATGTAGAGTATAGATGCATATGAAACAAGAGTATAGATGTATATAAAATAAGCACAGTTGGCCAAGCGGACTTAGACAAAGTAACGTAACATAACAGTTGATATAGGTTCGAGTCCCCCACCTGCCCATGTATTAATATACTAAAAACGGGGGTTATATCCTATTTTAGCTGTTTTTTGGTTCTAATTCGGTTCAGCCTTGATAAAGGCTGACCGCCAAAAAGAGCAATTTGTCTCAAGGATATTACCGACCGGTTCTTGTGGCTAGCTTGCACCAATTTGTTTATTGAAACTGTGGATTGGTAAATTATGAAAGTGAGTTGTGTGAAATGTTGGCTTTTAAATTAATGACGATGAATGAATGTATTGCCGAGAATACTACGAAATAAAACAATTATTTGCCGAACCGTTTTATACATTTTTGGATATTAGAGCGAGCATATTTCAAATTACTACTTCACATATAAACAATATCAACAACTCTGATACAGAATTATCCAAAAAAATTACTGAAATTTTGAATATTTACGAGAAAAACCCAAATTTAAAGGCAAACAATCATTCAAAAAATGGTGCGATTATTGTCGACGATACGGACACAGCCTTGCTGAATGCAGACAAAAACAATAAGATAACAAAAATAAACCACAAAATTCAGAAAACCTAACAAATCATTTCACCAATACATGAAGAAAGATCAAAATTTACCCAACAAAAACATTCATAGTAGAAATAATTCATGAAAACCACTTCCAAATTACTCCAATTACTCTAGACAACAATCACCCTATAATACGAATTATAGAGGTCAATCACCATACCAAAGAAATTCACGAAATTTCTCACAAAACAGATATAGTCGATGACATAGTCGAAATAGTCAAAATCGAAATAATTTTTCAAGATCAAATTCAAACCAACCTGCAATTTCGTTTGATGCCAGTTCCCATTCAAATTCTTTCTAGAATTTTAAATTATTCAAATAATCGATCTAGAAACTCTTCATACAATCGATATAGAAATTATTCCAACGATCGGAATAGAAACTACTCATACAATCGAAACCCTAGATATCAAAATATAACAATTATAAAAAAAAGATCACACGACAGTTCCCAGAACAGAATTTCAAGCTATAACAACAGACAAAAGAACTACTTTCAGTCACCACATGGGATTAAAACACGTTATCAAAATTCACAACAAATTTATAGGAGTAGTACACCTAAACATCAAAGACAAATAAATCAGGTACAAATCAACTGCACAAACTCAACCAGACGACCCCACTTCAATTGCGAATCCACAGATAGCGAAAGTGACACAGAAAACACAGTTTGAATTAATATGATAAATGTTGAAATTGACTATGAACCTATTAAATATGAACTACCGATATATTCTCATATATACCAAAACCATGATCAACTTGTTTTAAGTTATTATACAAGACCTATATCCAATAAGACAACAAAGGAAAAAATTGAAAAAATAGTAGAAGAAATAACAGAACAAAAACCCACAGAATGCTAAAGCACAAATAAGATTTATCAAAACATACCTAACGAACATAGGTACAAAAGGAAAAAATATGGACAATCCCACTTCTTTTAGAAAGTCCGAAATCCAAACAATTGCAAACACCAGACCTTGAAATAGATTTTTTGATAGATTCCAGAGCAGAATCAAATTTCATCAACATTCCCACTTGGAATAAAAATTCTACAGCCAAAACTAAAACCCTTCAAAACAACAAGCAGACTAGCAACCGCACATGGATCAACCTTAACAAATTATGGAAAAATCCAACTTTTCCTTGTTCCCACTCGAACAATGGGACAAATCAAACTCATGAGCAAAACATTTAGGCAAACTTTCCACATCACTGATATAAAACAAAATATTATTGGAATACCATTTATTACTAATTATATGCCAATAATAAATATCTTAAATAGTGGAATTCAAATAAAAGATAAATTTACAAGAATGAAAAACACAGCTTTGAAATTTTTTTTAAAATAAACAAACAACCACCATTTTTCTTTATAAGGAATGTGTATAACTTCTCAATCAAACAAGTTCACCAATATGATAAAGGTTAAAAAAAAATTTCTCTTTATGTCTGACCTTGAATTCAGACCAATTCATAAATTTCTCTGGGTAACAATTTCATCTAACAAACACATGAAAAACTCAACCTCTAGGACTTTTAGGTTATTGTGAAACTAACGCAACAATTTCTCCCACAAAAAAACAGCGTATAGAGTAAAAAGCATTTTACAACTATTAGATAAAAAACACCCTATTTTAGACCAACATTTCAAATATCAAAATACACGGAAGAACAACAAAAATTCCTAACATTGTTTAATTTTTCAACACTCTCAGATAACACAAGAAGAATTCAAACAATTAGCTGACTTATTATTAAAATGCACAAAAGTTTACGCAACATCAAAATTTGATGTTGGAAAAGTAAACTCACCATTACATTTAGCCCTAAAACCTGACGCAGTTTTCGAAAAGCAACGAGCATGAAAAATCCCAAATCACTTGCAGAACAAAGTTAACCGGTTACTTGAACAGTATGAAATCATCTCTCCAGTAAATACAGAAGAACAGCCAAAAGGTAACCCCTTCAAAAACCCCGTTATCATCGTGGCAAAAGGAGACTCATTAAAAATAGTTCTAGATGCAAGATACCTCAATTCACTAATTGATGAATCTAAATGTATTTTGGCCTATCGAACCAATACAAGTAATTTTCACAAAAATAAACGGTAAATATTTCACAACAGCAGATATGAATAGTGCATTTAATCAAATGCCGCTAGATGAACAACCAAGTCGATTAACACAATTCGTTATTGGAAATCAACAATACGAATTCAACAGATTATTCTATGGAATTTCTTTAGGACCAGCAGCATTTTCAGCATTTAAGAGTAAAATTTTCAGACCACTAATACTCAATAAATTGCAATCACGTATTTAGACGATGTTTTTATGCAATCACAAACAAAAGACGAAATCTTTACTGTCTTAGAAAAAATCATCAAATATTACTACAAGAAAAAATGAAAGCAGCTCCAGATGATTCACACTTTTTTCTAACACGAGTAAAATTCCTTGGACATATTATAGAAAGAAACACTATAACTCCATTAAAATCTCGCATAGATGCAATCCAAAAACTCATTGATTGACGCATTTTTGCTCTGTTCCTCACTGAAAGCTTAAAAATCTTACTTAACTGGAGTTTTAATACGCCCGAGTCGAGATTTTTCACCTAATTTGAAGCAAGATTTGAGCGGTTTGAGCGTTTTTTTTAGACAATTACGCTCAAAATCTTGCTTCAAAATGCGCGGATTGAGCACTGTTAATTACTTTAAATTTGATTAAAAACAAGATTTAACATGTTTCTGAACATCTTGCCTTCTATGAAAAAATGGTTATCATACAATTTTTATAAATGGAAATTGTATGATAACCATTTTATTATCCTCAAACTAAATTTTCGTTTTTGATGAGCAATTTGCTTTAAATTGAGCAAAAGCACTCTTAAATAAGTTAAGTTTGTTTATAAACAAGTTTTAACAAGTTTCTGAAAATCTTACTTTCATGAAAAAAGGGTTATCATACAATTTTCATATATAGAAACTGTAGGATAACCATTTTTTTTTAAAAATAAACGTAGTTATTTTTCATTACCAGACTGTTTTATTTGGTTCAAATAACCGGAGAAACTGTATTGAATCTTTTTTCAATGTTTTTTTTTGAAATTATATGAAAGTTGTTTGATTAGCATTTTTCAATATTTTTGATGCAGGAAGTTGTAAGATAAGCATTTTCGGTGTGGGGAAATGTAAGATGAGCATTTTCGGTTTAGGGAGGTCAACCCGGGAAGTATTTCAACTGCATCTTAGCGTCACATTACCTTTCCAGGCCTTTTTATTGGTTTTAATCGGTTTTCTTTATAAGACGGCTCAAAAACCGCTCAAATATTGCTTGAAAAACCGTTCAAAAATCACCGCAAGAAATGAGCGGTTTTTGAGCGGTTTCTTAGGCAAGATTTGCGCGGTTTGAGCGGTTTTTCCAAATCTTGCTGGAAAACCGCTCAAACCGCCCATATCTTGAGCGGTTTTTGAGCGGGATCTCGACCCGGGCGGTAAAAACTCAAATTCAGGTATTGTAATGTCGAGCTCTTCCAACTGGAGAAGCCATTAGATAGGGAAAAGCAAGTGGCAGTATCCCAATACCATCTTTAAAGACCTGTCTTTTAATACATTTTTGGGATACAACCACTTGCCTTGCAATATTTAGCTTCGGTTCTTTTACCGGCTCTCAGCTGTGAAACTTATGTTCATATTGCTCGATCCTGAGTAGCAGCCAGTCATCCTGAGTAGTAATTACTCAATTGCAACACATGTTTAGTTTTCATTTAAAATCTGTATTTCTTCCTTTGTAACTTTCTACGTTTCCTCCAATGGTGATTAACGCTTTTTGTGAATTTCCAGAGGTACTCAAACAGCTCAACGATGATAACATGTCTGGATTTAATATCGGTGATATGTTACACTAGGTGGTCATTTTGAATATAGTTCATGTATTAGTTTTGACAACTATAATGCATAGAAAAATCTAAAAATCTGAATTTCTTCGTGTGTAATTTTTTGAAAGTTTTCTGTAAATTTTCGCCTGTTCTTCAGAATTGAACAAAGGCTTGCTCAGTGGCTACAATCGGAACTAGCTATTCCTCCCTACCTTGATTCTGTTTAGAATATCTTCGGCCTGTGTCTCCAACCTAGAGATGTTCTTCAAGTCTTTCTCGTATTTGAAGTTGCGCACAAATTCCTCGCTGATTTCACCCAGCAAACTAAAAAGATTAAAATTCGTTTTTTTTGTGCATGAAAAAGCATGATAACAAAAAAAGCCTCCTAAATACTGCTCGCCCTGAAAACTGTACACGTTCTTTGTTTGTCTGAATGGGATTGCGTAGCTAAGCGGTTAGTTAAAAAGATCGAGTACATAAATCAGAAAACAAGTGTTTTGATAATTTGTCCCGACTGTTTTAACGAAGAGTTCCTCTCCTTTTGCTCAGCAGTTCTGTTCAGAGATTCCGATTTGAAAGACTTGATAAAATCAGAATTTAGGTTAAAGTGCAAAATTGTCAAACCGTTGAGCAGCGGATTTCTAGAGAACCCAATTTATTAGATTTTTTGCCTATAACTGACTGAATATTTAACTAATAGCTATTAGAGGTTGTGGATTCCGCGCCAACGTTAAAATTGTTTATCAGTGGATTTTTATAGAAAACGAATTCCTATCTGTCTCTGGAAAAACAAAAACCTCGTATTTACTCGCTTAAATTAATTTTTAAAAAAAATGGTGGGCGACTATCAGTTCTTGAGCCCTTTAAAGATTACAACAATTATCAGTAATCAAAACGTGAGATTGAGAAAGACAGAAGCGCAGGAGATTCATTTAAACATTATAGACAGATTAAACAAAATTAAAAAAAACAACAAGACTGCTCGTATCAGGGCGAAGCCCCGAATGTTCCGACTGCCTTTCAAGGTTGTTTTAATTTGTTTTTAGCTGTTCTAAACTACCTTCGGTATTAATTAAATACCGGTTAATCTTGTTCGATACGACTATCGGTCGATCGTAAAGTGTACGTTCAGTATTAGTTTTAGAACGTTTTAAATTCACACACTCTATTTTTTATCTGTTTTATCTTTTTAAGTACTTTGTACATTAGTTGTACATAAGTCGTAGATTAACAGAACACTTTATTATGGCGCAGTCTAATGATTCGAACGTGTGTGGAATCCCCCCTTCTGGCCAAACCACACTCTAGAGCCACCCCATTCCTGGACCCAATGGAGCGACCAATTTCAATTGGCGATAATTGCAAAAAAACTTTGGACATAGAGAGCCTAAACAGACCGGAAGTACCAAAAACGCAAATCCTCATCTTGAAACAAGTAACAAGAACCGAATCGGACATGGACAGAGCCAGAAGAGAGACGAGCAATGAGAACGCAATGAAACAATACGAAGCAGCCGAGGAAAAGCTGATCAATTAAGAGAAAAGAAAATTCAACGGAATGAGACGGACGGAAGCGGATAAGAAACTGCGTCCAATCTTATTTTTAGCTCAAGGGAGCAAAGAAAAAAGGGTCTTCACTCAAAAGAACCCAAGGGGCAAGATTTTAGCGTTCTCGTTCGCAGAGTTCTGGACGTTACTTGACGCAGCCTAACACAACCGCCTAACACAACGTTCGAGAGGTATAAATTACTAAACCGCAAACAGAAAGCTCGGGAATCATATGAACAGTTCTGGGGAGCACTAACGGACTCGGTGAGTATTTGTAACATAAGAGAGACCGACGAAAGCCGAATGAATAAGATATGTTTTCATTTGTAAACTGAGAAACACATACACCCAAAGGAAACTTCTATCAGTCACGATAAGTCCAAGAGAAGCACTCAACCAGGCCTTGATCGATGAAAAAAGAGATTTTAACCACAAAAAACTGACCAAAATGGCACGATCGTCGAGCAATGGGCAAACTTTTAAATCTTTTAACAATCACAGTCAGATCAAGAAGGAACCAAGTCTCAACATAGAAAGAAGAACCGCTTGCATGAAATGTGGGAACCCATTTACGAGAAGACACCTGAACGTATGCCCAGCAAAGGATATAACATGTAAAAATTGTAATTACAAAGGAAACTTCGCCATAATATATAAATCTCGTAACAAACGACCCACTGTAAAAACTGTCAATGATAACTATGTAAATACTGAGAATAGTACATACGTCTCTCCGGAAAGCTCGTGAGGCGAAAATCAAGAATCTTGCAATGTGATAAATGCCTGGTACGAATACGGGCAGAGCGATGTCGACGACTTCTCAGTACTTAGCGTGAGAATGATTTATGATGAAAACGGGCTGGAAACCAAGAAACTGCTAAACATAGGCTGGGGATGGGAGATGATCGTAAACATGAATATCCCGTGTAAGCTTTTTGGAATAAAACGTGTTGCACAAGCTCAAAAAAAGATACCCCAATCTGGAAATCTACCCAGTTCAAAAACGGATTAAAGACTTGTATCGTGGTTTCACTGACGACACTGTCAACATCTTAGGAAAGATCATCGTTAGGACACAATCCAACTGGTGGATCAGCGAAGAGACTCCAATCTTTATAACTGGAGGCCATGAACGCAACTTTCTCGGGAATGACAACTTTTCTATGTTAGGCATCGAAGTGAAACAGAAGAAATTCCCCCAGCCAAACTGCATGGTCAACCAACCACCATTTGGGTGTAAGTGTATAAAACTGAATTCATCGAACGACAAAAATTTTAGCGAGTTTAAAGAACTATTCACTAGAGTGGGTAAAAATCCTATTGACCACAAAGTAACACACTTTCACTCAACGCTTAAACCGGTAAAGGCAAAAGAGTTCCTCTTCACTTACTTGCGGGGTTAAATGAAAAACTGAAAAGAATGGAGACCGAAGGTCACATAGTAAAACTTCAAAAAGTGACGAAGATTGTACTGTCAGCGCGGTTGATTTTACCCGGAAGAAAGACGGCTCGAATAAATTGGCATTAGGTTCTTAATTATTAAACAACCAGTTTTATTTAAAAAAAAACATATAACAAATGCCAAATATTCATGAACTCATAGAAAACGTGGCTCTCAAAATTTCAGAAAAAACCAATGGACAAGTTTGGTTCAGCGACTTAGATCTGAAAAACGCTTATAGTAAACGTAAATTGTGCAAAAAAAACAGTAAAAAAAACTGTGTAATTTTAATATAGTTGGCGGTGAAACAACGGAAAATTTTTAACTGGTTTTTATGGACCGGGTGACATGTCCAATGAACTCCAACGGGTCATGGCTCATTTTTAAAGAACATTGCGTTCATAAACAGTTTTATAGACGACATTCTGGTAGCATCGAAGGGGTCCCTGGAGGAACATAAAGCAATAGTCTATAAAATCTTAACAATTCTGGACAGCAACAATGTGGCGTTGAAGTGGTGGAAATGTGCAATTTTCAAAACTGAAATAGAATGGCTAAAGGCTTCAAAATCTCAGGTGAGGGAGTACGACTGTTGGTCGGTAAAGCAGATGCCATCAAGAACTTACCAATCCCCAAGAATACTTCGGAATTGCGATAGTTTTTCGGCTCGATAAATCAGTATGTGAAATTCGTCCCGAATTTATCAGCTTTAAGTTCCCCACTACGTCCCCTGTTGAACAAAAAATCCATTTATAAAAGGGATAATGTTCATTCCTCAGCCTTTGAAAAACTAAAGTCCGAAATCGTATATATCACAAAAAACAGCCACTTCGATATAAAAGAAAAAACCAGGTTAAAAACGGATGCTTCGCATAGCGGAATAGGCACAACTCTAGAACAATTACAAGGGGGCCAGTGAAAAACAATTACTTTCGCCTCAAGGTTCTTAAATAACTTTGAAATGAAGTACTCTACTTACGAACTAGATTTAATGGGTGTGGTGTGAGCCTCAGAACATTTGAGAAGTTACCTTTACGGTGCAGAATTCGAAATCGTTACGGACCACACAGCCTTACTCTGTGCACTTTCGACAAACCACGGAAATAAGACGATGCATAGCCGATTGACCCGTTTGGTAAACATATTTTTACCTTTTAATTTTAAAATTTCTCATATCCCAGGAAACTATATGGGTTTTACTGATCTTTTATCTAGTTTACCTTCGGGCAAAGCCCTCCCACCTTCTCATTACGACGATGAATTTGTAATCGCTTCAATCGACAAAATTCAGAATATTTAATCTAATAGAGCACACTTTGACTCTTTATGTTCAAAACTTGTAGATAGACCGTCGGTCGCTGTAAACACTAACAAACTCGTGAACAGTAGTATCCCGTCGGGTGTAGAAAGTTCAGGCGATGTGATTGGTCAAGACTCAAGAATACCTCTTTAGCTAACTTCAAACTCAAAATTATTCACGCTATTTTATCTTGTATTGCTCAGTCAATAAAAATTTGCTATAATTCCCACATACGAGCAGAAAATTGTACTTTCAAGTGTTTACCTATCGATAATTCTAAGTTAAACACTAGGAGCATCACTTTCTTGGACTAGGTCTTTTTACATTTCATTTTCGAAAATAAACAACTCATACCTCAAAAAGAAAAGAAATCTGATATGACGAAGATGGAGGATATTACCGGCCCTTTACTCATAATTCCTGAAGAACACAATATCGCCCTGAGATTTAAAGATGACTATCTCCCAGACGACCATGCAAATCTAGTCAAGAGTTGCAAAGCAGCTTTAAACTTACCCACTCCTCCGATATTCCCCAAAGATCACTGTTCTAAGAAACTTCTACAATTGATTACGAGAGAACACAAAGTGATTTGGGACTTGATTTAGACAAAGCAGACAAAACGACCAATGGCCATTCATAGAAAATTTTACTATCAGAGGAATTTTAGCGCAATGCTACACGAGACCCATCCAGGCCATTTTGGTGTGAAGTCTCTCGCGGAAAACATTTGGTGGCCTTACATTTACCGAGAGGTTTACCATCACGGGAAGTCTTATAGTCAATGCCTGAAAGCTGGTAAGAACCTCAAAGTTTTGTAAGGTACCGACAATATTATAAAACTGTCGACCCTGACTTTTGCTAACGAAAAAATAAATCTGGATTTCTGCAGGACCTTTGGACGCATTTTGGGGAACACAAAAATACATTCTCTTATGTATTGACTAATTCAGTAAATTCCCATCGGCCAAGATAGTAAATTAAACTTCCTCAAACACGTTTATTTCATTTTTAAACGACTATTGTCACCTTTACGGCTTCCCAAGGAAGATTAGAGTCGACCATGGGTCTCGCTTTTTATCACACAATTTTAAAAATTTCTACAACATCGAGATCATTTATTGAACAGTCGGCGATCATAGATATAATGGGCTATACGATAAAGTCTGAGTTATTAGCAATATCATTTGATTTATCAAAACCTTCTTTAAATTCCCCGATCAAAAAAATTATCTAGAATCATAGAATCACAAAATAAGCTTCAATCGGTTGTACTCCGTACGAGAAACACTTTAATATAACGGCTAACACTAGATGGAAAAATCTGAATTCCTTTGATAACCGTTTAGATAAATGGAAATCGATTCTATCTAACCGACGGACCAGAAACTGGGAATTGCACGACGATGCGGAAGACGTTTTTCTTGACGAGAACAAGGTCAGTCCATCGGAACCGCAAGACAACCTGTCGCTAGCTCAAACAATCCCGAGCACACTTACACAAGAGGGTCACAACCAGAACAGAGGCCCAAGAGCATCGAAGAAATTAGTTGCTGGAGGTGAACTATATAGAAGGGCTACCAACAGAAAAAACTGTGAACCTTATTTTAACTTAGTAAAGAAGGACATCAATGACTCATCCGATCACACAATAACTCTCGATAACTGTCGTAATTTACGAAAATCGGACTTGTCTATTAAGGGAAGAATACTCCCGGGTACCAAAAAAATTGTGGTGAACCAACCATCCATTGGGCACAATTTCATTGTACAATCTTGTTTAGCCAGAAAGAGGAATCTACCTCCAGCAAAGACGACTATAGTGACAGACAACCTCCAGCTAAGGTAAGGCACCTCAGGAGCAGGTAGGCCAACTCAGACGTCCGATTCGCCATTAGACGCAGAGACCACTCAAGACCTCATTCATATTTCCTCAGGCTTTTCGTCCTTTTTAAACTTAAACTCTTGGGACGGAATAATAGACTATTTTAATAGACATGACCAACAATATTACCTCCCAGCCACCAAGCCGAGTCTGACCAAGGGTTAAATGTTACAGGTGATGCTCACTCTCCTCAAATTAGACCCAACCTATCCGTCAACACAGACCAACCAGCGATCATAGAAGTGCCAGACTCTGCTGAGATAGAAGGCTCGGAAAACAATCCAATCTTGTTGGACAACGGAAGGTGTGGCCCCATTGATTTCCCAAAAAGACACTCCAGTCCTCGCAGGAACGCTGGACCCCCGAATTTCTTCGGAGATCGGCGATTTATAGATGTGGTGTTGAAAAAAGACAACCGGACTACAGAGTCAGTTACAGTGCTCAACCAAACCAGGGCAAAATTCTTCATATCCTCACCTTCGGACCTGTTAACACCATTAGCGGAGGCACCACCAATACCTACCCTGGTCGCAGAGACTACGTTGACTTGGACTTCAAAGAAATCCTGCCCATTGAAAAGAGCAAATTTCACGCCGATTATGTCAATTTTAAAAAATACCACATCCGGATCCTACCTATCACTACAACATACCATCCTTAACACAATTGACGAGGTAGAGAAAACTAGCGACATATCATCGACTATCGACCCAGATGTAAAAGCCAGACTAGATGATTTTGACGCAGAGCTTAACTGATCTTCCTAAAACTGGAAAAAAAAATTTCTTTTATTTCATTTTATAGTATACACACTTAAATGATCCTTTTATTGTAGATGACGTTGTTCATGTTAAACGTACATCTTGTAAATTATTGCTGTTTTTTTTTATTTTAGTTAATTTGTTTTTATCCTATCATCTGTATAATGGTAAATTCTGTATGTTCACCCTGTACATTTGTTTTTTCCAATTTCATTTGTAGATGCTATTTTGCTTGCTGTACTATTTTTCGGCGCAGTTTGTAAAACTCTTTCCTACTTTGAAGGGGGAAAATGGGTTTATATAGAATTAGTCAGTGAAATTGTAGTTTTCTTTTTTTTCCATGTGGGAAATGTTGTGTTTTTTCTAGCTGTTCTAGATGACCTTCGGTATCAATCAAATACCGGTTAACATTGTTCGTTACGACTATCGGTCGATCGTAGAGTGTATTCAATATTAGTTTTAGAACGTTTTAAATTCACACACTCTATTTTGTCTGTTTTTTGTCTGTTTAAGTATTTTGTACATTAATTGTACAAAAGTCGTAGATTAACAAAACACTTTATTAAAGGTCTGAAGAGCAAAAAATCCCAGGAAAAAATCAATTGTAATAAAACCAAAATGAAAAAAACCTAAAAGTTTAGATTTTTTTTGAAAATCATCACCCCACACGCTATATAAGATACAAAATGATAGATTTCGCTACTTGTAAAATATCAATTTTGGCAAATAAGCTTCCTTCAACCAATTTTGAAGGATTTCTAAGATGGATTAAATCTCCGCTTACGCGTTAAGAGCGCGAAGTATATCGCGCGTAAATTGACCCAAATGGGCCATAATTGAACTACCATAACTTCGCGAAAAATGATCACACGCAGGTAAAATATCTTTTCAATGTTAGGCCTAGGACAATAATCTTTTTTGAATGCAGTGAATATATCACGCGTTAATTGTGCAAAATCTGCCAAAATGGCAATCCTTAAACCCCCATAACGTTACCAAAAATGATCACAGGTGAAATATCTTTTCAAACTTAAGCTAAGGACAACAATACCTTTTGAATGATATAAGATTAAGTATAAGATTTCACTACCAAAGTTTTAGCTACCTTTCAGATATTTACCTAGAAAAAGCGCATAAAAAATCCAGTTTCTAAAAGATAGATCTTCAAACAAAGTAATAATGAATAAGATAGTAATTTTAAGCTACACTTTGAGCTGTTTTTCATTTTTTATAAACAAGATTTTGAATTAATTTTTACTCAATTTAAATAATTATTTTATACAAATTTTTTCGATTTTGTAATATTTACTTTAAGGACCTTAATTCTGGTTTCTCCACTAAGTGATTTTTATAGATCAGTTTTGGTTATTGCTCACCTTCAGTCATTACCATTATATGATTTACCTCGTAAAATTCCTGATGAAAAGCTAATCAGCTGTTGTAGGTGATGTACTTTCTGAATTGTAATGGTTCGAAGGAACATCAAAAAAATGACTGTGTCGTGGATTCCGCGTTATGGCATTGCCATCGTTGTTTTGAATGCCACAGGAGAAATTGATTTTGCACAATTTTCTGCACTTTTGCCTAGTAATGAATGACGAAATGGGAAAGAGCATACTTTTTCCATGCACCGTATTAAGTGTATTCAGTTGTGGTTGGGATATCAATAAAACCATGAGAAAATTAACTTTAGTTTCGACAAAAGGTTGGTATGAAAGTTTCCGTTTCTCAGATTACAAATAATGCTTGAGAAAGAAAGTAAAAGTCGCTCGAGGTGAAATTCTCAATTTATTCTTAACATTAATTTTGAATCTTATAAGTGCATTCTCAAAATTGAAATCTATGTTTATTATTTTTATGCAGTCACAGGGGCAGATTTAGGGGAGAGGAGGGAGTACTGTTTTAAAACATCGATTTTTGGCCGACCGATCCCGAAATTTTTCTCAAGTTGTCTTTGTCGCTAATATGTTTGATGGGAAGAGGCAATACTTTGGTCAAAAGTTTCCAAAAGTGCCCAAAATCTGTCGAAAATCCCCTATCGAGATCCCCCGCACAGACATGAGTTCCCAATTATATCAGGGAACTGAGATTCATTAAAAAATTGCATAATTCTTGCACATTTTTTTCCAATGTTTTGGCTTTCAGAAGAACAAAATGAAAAATTCAAAGTTTGCAGGGTTCTGAAAAAAATATTGCCTTTTTCGCAAGAACCTTGCAAAATTTGTAGTCCTTGCTCCATTAAAACAAAATTTAACATATGCGAATCTCCCATGGTAAAACTAGCAAATTGATGTTATAAAACCATCCAATCAAAAATTTAGTTTTCTTATTTTATTTACATTTTTGAAATTTATCGAGAAATAAATTAACGAAAACGCGTCGTAACATTTGCGATACTTGCAAGGCAATTAAAAACTCGTTTCCTACTCAATATTCTTACTAGGAAGGTCTGGTGGATTTGTAGGTGACTGCTCCTCCTTGTTTTTTCCTTTCTTTGGCCTGTTTGGCCTCTGCTAGTATCCTCTCCTGGATCTCTAGCCGGTGCGACTGGGAGATGATGCCAAACTTGTGCACTATCGGGACCCGTTCAATGGGCATACTTGAATATACAGATGTGGAGACGCTTTATAGACTGAATAGAGAAGTCTAGGAAGTATAATGGTTTGAGTTTATAGAAGATTTAAGAACAATTGAATTTTTTAAAACTAAGATTCTCAAATCAAGTTTTACACAGGCCAATTTTTTTTTTCACAATTGATCTTAAAATCAAAATTGATAAATTTTGAATAGAGCCCGATGAAGGAAAAAATAAGGCAGAAAACAGTTTTTCTCATGTAAAACCATGAAAAATACAATAAACCAAAAGTTCTCTCGCAATTACTTTTTTAACGCCATTCAATATTAAAAAAATAAATTATTCAAATTATTTTTGTATCAAACGAATGTAGCAGCAGAAAACTTAACTCGTTAAATTAATTTTTACGTTGAGATTATCAGTGCGTTTTATTCTAGCAGTAATAATTTGCGGTAAAATAGGTCTGAAGCACGTGCATTTTCATTCACGTAAAAAATAGATGTGCTGTAGAACACATCATCAATTTTTTGATGAGACGTGAGAATTCTCAAGGATATAGTATGTTTTTCATACTGAAAAGAAAGGGATTGCATTCAAGTTTATACAGATAATGCGGCAAATACCTAAAAAAACTTGATACAAATCTATTTCAATCGGTTCTCTAAATCAATTTTAAACCATTTTGGTCAATTTATTTTGATTCCATTTTAATACAATTCCTTTTAAGCGTACAGTTTTGCCTTTGCGGCAAAACAACACAATCAATATCAGAAAAAAATACTAACAAAAACAAAAAAAAACAAAAACACTTTGAGTAAAGTGAAAAACTACCTAAAGCGAAAAAAAATTGCTTTTAAATTGACGAAGTATTATGTTTTTTTCTGCCTTGTTTTCGGCTGAAAGTTTTTCAATTTCTTTGTGTTCAAAGACTTATCAAGACTAAACTCAATTTTTTAGCATAGTTCTGTTGAGTCAAAAGAGATTAAATCTCTGAAAATTTTAACGATTCATAAACTAGAATTTTTTTGACATCAAAATCTGCGATAAAAACAAACGAGACTACGCGTATCAGGGTGAAGCCCTGAATTTTCCGACTGCCTTTAAGGTTAATGGAGCAGTAATATTATGTAAAACATAAAAAATTTAAAAAAATAAAATAAATTTGACTTTTTTTCTATGACACGGTTGAGAGTTGTGAATAATCGTCAGATTTCTACTGAAAGGCGGTTCAATACTTGAAAATTACAAAAATTCGGAAGCAGGTTCCAGGTTGACACTTTGGACTGGCACCTCGGGCTGAACTACTTCCTGAGCTGCGAATTGAGTGTTCACTCAACTTCTTGTCCGGTCTTCCTCTGTGTGGTTCTCCTGAACGGCCATTGCCAATTTCGAACTGCAACGACGAAGTCTACAGATTTCAGAGGCGTCTTCCAGATATTCAGCCTCTTCGATAGTTGCTTTGGCTAGCTTTTGACGGCTTTTCTCTACAACCACATCAAATTCAAGTTGACCCTTCATCGACTGAATCTGGATCTGTTGCTTCTTCAAACGAAGCTTAGCCTCTGCCTGGCGTTCAACTTCCTCGCCTCTAAATTTTGCAAAGGCTTCCTCTATTTGACGCTCACTCGAATTCATTGATGCAATCTTAGAACGCTGTGAAAGGAGTTTCTTGGAACGGACGGATTCGCTTGGCGTCGGGGTTCGTGCAGTTGCTACCTGGTCCTTTTGAGTTTTAACTTGAAAGTACTTTTAGCTAGACCTAATATATCGTCATTTTTGCAGTGATAGATCCTAGGTAAAACTTAAGTTGATTTTTGGTTTCAGCAGCGTTGTTGTTGTTCAAAGACAATGATTTAAGCTCATCATTTTTCTCTATAATTTTTTGGAAGCAAATGCTAGATTTCTCGATGCATGTTTCAATTTTAGCTGGTCTATCATTCGCAGTTATAGATTCCGTAATTTTGGCATGGTATTCGAAAAGATTTGTTTCCAATTCTTTCCTTGCAAGATAAATTTTGCTCAGCTTCTGGCCGAGATCAAGCTCGATTTTGAAAAATTTGTTTTTTGTTTTGTTTTTATATAAAAGCAAAAAAATGTAGTGTCGATTGACGGAATCAAACTAAAACCAATTCAAGTAGCCGCATCGTATACCGAACGAGAGGATGCTCGCAAGACTCCTACCAAGCTCGTTGCCTACGGAAGAGAAAGACAACAAACTACAAGATTGAACTTAAAGATAAATTTAACTAATGAAAACAACAAATCAAGATTTATAATGCCTAACAAATGTTAAATATTCGTCGACTGTTGTCATTTGTGATATCTTCTGCCTATCTGCTTTTCTTTTTGTTGAAATTGGTCGACAACTTCATTGATAAGCTCAGACAGATATGGGATATAACGTCGAATGATTCTCAAACTTTTTATTTCTAAAAACGCCGGGGGATGAATTAATTCAAGCTTACGAATTAATTCTTTGTCGTTAGCTTTTTTTTGAGATTAATTGTTTTGTCAGATCAATAGTTAAAATTCCTGTTTCAACCAAACGTCCATAAATATTGGGGGCGTTTTGACGGTGTACGTAAATAATTGCTGATATTTTGTTTTTATATTCTTTTAAAATTTCAATTAGATTTTCTGGTGTAAGTGGGTTATCGTTGTTTGATCTATGCTTGCTTAATGAGTTATTTCTAACATTGTGCCAAACTATAATGTTTTTCTCTATCATATTTTTTGGGAAGTTGCTTAAACTATATTGAACAGTCTTTTATCGATTATTTGTTTACAAATTAAAGATTAAACATGGAACTTCCTTAAAAGTGTCGTCGAGGCGTTTTTGCAGAGTTAATGGTAATGTATTTACGGAGTGATGCCAAATTATAATGTTTTTCTCTATCATACTTTTTGGGAAGTTGCTTAAACTATATTGAACAGTCTTTTGTCGATTATTTGTTTTCAAATTAAAGATTAAACATGGAACTTCTTTAAAAGTGCCGTCGAGGCGTTTTTGCAGAGTTAATGGTAATGTATTTACGGAGTGATAGAGAGAATTTGCAGCAATGATGAACACCATTGAGAGTGATAAGTGATTTGGTTGTTATATTGCAAACACTTTAAAGAGTCTGTTGTTGTGAAGTCGACACAAAGAAATGAAAAAAAATTATGACGATAAAAACTTTAGAAACCATTAGCTGAGGTTTGTAAGGTTCTACTATGGCTTCGGTTCAGTACGATTTAAGTTAGCGCGTACAATTTATCGGTTAAACTTTTCGACGTTACGGCGAAACGGTAGTAGTAACGGTCGCGGCGGTATGCGGCCGAAAACGGGGCGAGGCGAGCAAATTTTTAAAGATTATTCAACCACTGGAGGAAATCAAGGTAGGGATTCACTCAAAAAACTTGCTCTACACGATTGACGGTTTAAACGGTTATCCGGCTTTGCTCTAAGTTCGTGCAAGAAACATTTTTTTTGTCAGTGAAAATTTTGGGAAAAATTATTTTGGGTATAATTTTTTTTTCGAGTAAATTTTTTTTTATTTTTTGAAAAATTTTTTGCGAACAGTTTTTGGAAAATTGTCTGGAATTTTTCTTATCACGTAATTATTGGGTTCAAGACTCTCCTGGGGTACTAGGGTACTGGGTATGAACTAGGATTAGGTATCTAGTACGGTCTTAATCGGTTTGTAATTAACAACATCGTATGTAATTTACAGCAAAATTTGAAATCTAGTAAATCCTAATAATGACAAAAAACTACGAATCATAGCACTCACAGGTCAGATTATAGCATAACTGGGTTGAGAAACGGACAAAAAAGGTTCGGTTTTTCAAGTTTTTGGTGAGATGGAAACCGGATTTGGATGCAGAAACAACAACACAATTTTCTGCCTTGGTTTTGGCTGATTCGCTGTTGCCGGTCATGTGGTCGTTCGGCTAATTGGGCTATCGGTTTGGTTCGGCTTTTGTTTCCTTCCCGAGTCCTCACGACCTGGTTCGAGTCGATAAAACAGTTCCGAGTTTGAAATGTATTCGACGAATGGACAAGTTCCCGAGTCCTCACGACCTGGTTTGAGTCGACAAAACAGTTCCGAGTATGAAATGTATTCGACGAATGGATAAATTCCCGAGTCGCGGCACCAAAATATTCTGCTGAATTTATAAACTAAAAAAAACAGAATCGGTTTTAAATTCACGAAATGTGGTCAAAATATGGTGACTTCATAAAAGGTATCAAGCCAAAATAGTGGGGTTGATCATGCGCTGATTTATAATTTTTGCTTTAAAATCAAATTTAGTTCACGCGGTTGAAATAACAGAAACTCAATTGCAAACCAATATTGAACCGATTAAAATAGTAGCATTTTATGTTCTGTCAGGTCCGGCTCAAATAGGATTCTCAAATGAAACGACTTAGGTGAGAATCTAACACACGCCGAACTCCCCGGAACGCACTAAGTATACGCTGGGCTATATAGCTGGTATTACTAAGCAACTATACTGATTCTACACTAAACGTAAGTGCTATGTAGCATTAACAGCGATAAAAACAAACAAGAAGCCCTGAATGTTGCGACTGTCTTTAAGGTTTATGGAGCAGTAATATCATGAACAACATAAAAAACTAAATTATTTAAAATAAACTTGAATTTTTATCCATGTAAATCATCCCCCCACACGCCATATAAAGTACAAAACAATAGATTTTGCTCCTTGTAACAAATCAATTATGGCGAATTAGCTTCTTTCAACTAATTTGGAACAATTTCTAAGGCGGATTAAATCTCCGCTTACGCTTTAATAGCGCGACTTATAATTGTCCCTGATTGGCCAAAATGGCAATGTTTAAACTCCCATAACATTACAGAAAATAATCACAAGTGAAAAAATTTTCAAGTTTAAGCTCAGAACAACAATACCTTTTGAATGATATAAAAAAAAATTCGTCAAAAATGGCTAGTTAAAAAGTCTAAATTCGTCTAAAAATCTTTAACAAAAATTGATGTTTTCTTCCAATTTTTAAAAAAAAAAGCGGTATATTTATGCCGGAGGTGTTTTTTTATTGAGTAAAGTTATGGTTTTTAATGTAACTTTGATAGCAGTTTTTAAACCATCTGAAAAAATATTGCTATTCGAAGCTAAATTGTTAAAAATATTATCTCTGGTGATTTAATTTTTGATAATTAACGAGCAATATATTGCGTTCTTATAACACGCGGCGGATTCCAGCGTTCCAAAATCAAATGAAGCAAATAATTTTTGATTAGGAGAGACGCTAAATACTTTTTATTTTAGTTGACAAAAGCGTGAGTAGGATTAAATTGAAGAAAACAAATTTCAGAAGATATATTTTTTCTGTTTTAATTTATTTTCATTCAAACAACATCCTTATTGTTCCGACTTTTGATACGAAAGTAACGGAATATTTATGCTCGGGGTGGGTTTTTTTTTCTTCAGACAAATTTCGACTTTTTAACTAGCATTTTGACGGAATTTTTTTATAACATT